>NC_090757.1:7161598-7169098 GCF_036898095.1 Palaemon carinicauda
TCCTTTTATTTTTCTTCATTTCATCTTTTTTTCTTAAATCTTCGATTGTATCCCTTTCTTTTGTAGGTAGTAGGTTGGCCAGGGCACCAGCCACCCGTTGAAATACTACCACTAGAGAGTTATGGGGGGGGGGGTCCTTTGACTGGCCAGACAGTACTACATTGGATCCTTCTCTCCGGTTACGGTTCACTTTCCTCTTGCCTACACATACACCGAATAATCTGGCTTATTCTTTACATATTCTCGTCTGTCCTCATACACCTAACAACACCGTAATAACCAAACAATTCTTCTTCACCCAAGGGGTTAACTACTGCACTGTAATTGTTCAGTGGCTATTTTCCTCTTGGTAAGGGTGGAAGAGACTCTTTAGCTATGGTAAGCAGCTCTTCTAGGAGAAGGACACTCCAAAATCAAACTATTGTTCTCTAGTCTTGGGTAGTGCCATAACCTCTGTACCATGGTCTTCCACTGCCTTGGGTTAGAGTTCTCTTGCTTGAGGGTACACTCGGGCACACTACTCTATCTGATTTCTCTTCATCTTGTTTTGTTGAAGTCTTTATAGCTTATATAGGCAATATTTATTTTAATGTTGTTACTGTTCTTAGAAATATTTTATTTTCCTTTTTTCCTTTCCTCACTGGGCTATTTTCCCTGTTGGGGCTCCTGGGCTTAAAGCATCCTGCTTTTCCAACTAGGGTTGTAGCTTAGCAAGTAATAATAATAATAATAAAAGTATCTCTTTGATGGCTCGTTCATAGTATGAGGTAACAATGATAAGAATAAAATGGATAGGTACAACTTAGGACGAATATTGTTTATGGGATCAGCTTTGTCCCTCCTTGATGTATCTATCATGCTGTTCACTCTAATGTTGCTCCATTTAACACCATATCAAAAAGGCAACAGGACAGTTATCAACATGGACATTAGCAGGAACAGTGAAAATATATTCTATTCAAATTCCTGAAATTTTCATTTGGATATGTGAATTATTATAGAAACAATGTATATAGTAGAGTTTTTTTTAGATATTTCTAGCATTTGAGTTGACATCCTTCTCGAGGAAGTTACCATGTTTTGGTCAATCTTTTTTAAGGTTTCACCCCCTGAGTGTCAACAGCTTTAAGAGTGTCCCCAGTATTAAATAACTTTTTGAAAATCATATTATAACCATCGAGCTAGAAAGAAACTATTTTGTTTTAATGTAACTCTCATGGTGTTACTCACTTTTTGGGTGTCACCTTGGGCAGACACCCCTTTTATTGCACCCCTTATGTCTTATTTTGAATTTTTATGATTACATATATGCATATTTATACATAGAAGTATATTTGTGTGCTAGAATACAAAGTTTGATTTACATATTTATATAGTAAGGCAAAATTGGACAGTTTTCAAAGCCATGGTCAGGCAAAATTCTCACTTTTTTCTTGGCGAGGCAAAATTGGACAATCTAGGATTACGGACACAGAAATTTATGTAAGTCTATAATTTTTTTCTAGCATATTTATATTGATAGGGACCACAAATTGTCATAGTTTGCCCAAATGAGCGTTGGCGCTTAACGGAGATGCAGGCGTGTCCAAAATTGCCTCACTGTCCAAAATTCCCTCGCCTCTGAGATATCTTTTTTATTACTGTAATACGAGAATTTCTAATTCTTTGATGATTATGAAACAAGCCATTTTTATAGATGTGACCTCCCTCTCTTGAAAACATGTTTGGTATTTGGTCATAAATTATTAATATAGATTTTGTACAAAGGTTACTAAAAAGGTGTCCAAAATTGCCTCACCCTACTATATTAGAGAGAGAGAGAGAGAGAGAGAGAGAGAGAGAGAGAGAGAGAGAGAGAGAGACTACATTTCATAGCGAGAAACAAAATGTTTAGTAATTTCCATTTCTTACATTACAGAGAGAGAGAGAGAGAGAGAGAGAGAGAGAGAGAGAGAGAGAGAGAGAGAGAGAGAGAGAGAGAGAGAGACTACATTTCATAGTGAGAAACAAAATGTCTAGTAAATTCCATTTCTTATATTACAGAGAGAGAGAGAGAGAGAGAGAGGAGAGAGAGAGAGAGCGAGAGAGAGAGAGAGAGAGACCGATACTACATTTCATAGCGAGAAACAAGATGTTTAGTAAATTCCATTTCTTATATTACAGAGAGAGAGAGAGAGAGAGAGAGAGAGAGAGAGAGAGAGAGAGAGAGACTACATTTCATAGCGAGAAACAAAATGTTTAGTAAATTCCATTTCTTATATTACAGAGAGAGAGAGAGAGAGAGAGAGAGAGAGAGAGAGAGACTACATTTCATAGTGAGAAACAAAATGTCTAATAAATTCCATTTCTTATATTACAGAGAGAGAGAGAGAGAGAGAGAGAGAGAGAGAGAGAGAGAGAGAAGAGAGAGAGAGACCGATACTACATTTCATAGCGAGAAACAAGATGTTTAGTAAATTCCATTTATTATATTACAGAGAGAGAGAGAGAGAGAGAGAGAGAGAGAGAGAGAGAGAGAGAGAGAGAGAGAGAGAGAGAGAGACCGATATTACATTTCATAGCGAGAAACAAGATGTTTAGTAAATTCCATTTCTTATATTAAAGAGAGAGAGAGAGAGGGGAGAGAGAGAGAGAGAGAGAGAGAGAGAGAGAGAGAGAGAGAGAGAGAGAGAGAGAGAAACTACATTTCATAGCGAGAAACAAAATGTTTAGTAAATTCCATTTCTTATATTACAGAGAGAGAGAGAGAGGAGAGAGAGAGAGAGAGAGAGAGAGAGAGAGAGAGAGAGGCTACATTTCATAGTGAGAAACAAAATGTCTAGTAAATTCTATTTCTTGTATTATTTCAATTAATCATAAAATCCATATAACCTTTTTCTTTTTCAATGATTAAATTTTTTTACAGAATTCCTCTTATTTTGATCGAAAAAAAAAAATAATAATGAAACAAAAGATTACAGTCGTCCTACACATTTTCCGGCCATTTCAGTTAACAAAGTAAACATATCTACCATTTTCTCAACAACAAATGCAGCCGTTTCTATTCCACTGCAGGACAAAAGCTTCAGACATGTACTTATTCATATCTGGGGTTTGGCCAGTTTTCATCACCACGCTGGCCAGTGCGGATTGGCGATGGTGGGAGACTTTAGTATGATCGCTCACAGCAAACCAACCTAGTTTGGGTGCCCCTGACTAGCGCAGCTTTTCTGATATGTAAACCCTTTCTGCAGATTAAGGTATCCCCATTCGGAAAGTTAAACATTTGGGGTTTTATCTACGCTATGGTGATGAAGAATAAAAAGCCATTTCATTTAAGAAATACAGACATTCATAGGTTGGTAATTTCTGGGTAAAGAAATTATATAAATATTGTTTATCTATCTAGGTGCCATGTCCTCGACGTGGGCTGTCAATTGCCTCCCCCTGGTCTTATCTGTAGCTCTCTTCATAAATTATCCAGCTGTTACATTCTCATTTATATCCTCCAGTAAGCTGTCCAAAAGCTTTTCCTTTGCCGGCCTCTTGCTCTTCTCCCCTCTATCTTTCCCCCAAGGCACAAAAATTTGATCTTTATTCTACTTATTACATGTCCCAGAAATTCTATCTGCCTCCTCCTTATCACTTTTAGAACCGATCTCTCCTGATTCACCCTTCTCAATACCTCCTCATTTGTTACGTCAGCATCACATAAAACTACACGGACCACTAAACGCAAAGCACCAAAAGCACTGTCTTCACCTGTAAGATTGCACAAAGAAGCAAAAACTAGATTGTCATATCTATGCTTCTCAAAGCACAAAAGCAAGGTCACCCAAAACGGAAACTAAAGAGGAACCACCAAAATAATAATTCAAGACACCTGTTTCGACACAGGCATCCACCTGTTGCATTTAGGGTTTGTATATGCGTGCGTATGTCGACGCATAGGAGAGTGGGGAAGGAGAGGAGATAAGGGGATGGGGGGATGTTGAGTGGCTGGTAGCTGATGGCACTGTGGCACGCGGAGAGAGAGGGAGGTCAGGCACAGGCCAATGAGAGCCACGACTCCTCTCGTCAAGTCAGTCTCGTCTCCAACGTTGGGGAGTGTGCGTGATCTGATTTCCTCTCCGCTGGACTGTGACAGAAAACGACTCGGGGTTTGTTGTGCCCGGGCAGGGGTATGCCTCGTGCAGGGCAGTGACTGGGGTTGGAGAGAGAGAAAGCGGGAGAGATAAGAATATAATAAATCTTGGTCCAATGCCCAATCTTTGTGACTCTTCGAATTAAGTAGTCAGAGAGGAGGGAGAAAACAAGAAGTGTTATTTTCCTTTTTTTTTTTTTTCCAACCCTCAGAAAAAAGATAAGTCCTTCCCTTTCCTTCTTCCTATTCCTTCTTCTTCTTCTGAACTTTCCCTTTCGCCTTCCCTTCCGTAGGAGAGCCTTACTACTACAAGGATGGGATGCCAGCTAACGAAGAATAAAAAGCAAAAGGGAGACTCAGAATGCGTAGACGACCCACCTCCTCCCCCTCCACCTGACCCAAGGCTTCCTCTCACTGCAAGACAAAAGTTTAACATCATCAAGTCGTGGAAGGGGATTGCCAGAGCCATCGAGCCGACGGGGGTCTACATGTTTGTCAAGTAAGTAAGCGATTGCCTTTTTTTTTTCTTTTTTCTTTTTTGAGCAGGCATTTCGGAAAGGAATTGCCTTTTTGAGCGGGTTTTTCGGCAAGGAATTGTCTTTTAGAGCAGGTGTTTCAGCAAGGAATTGCCTTTTTGAGCAGGTGTTTCGGCAACGAATTGCCTTTTTGAGCAGGCGTTTCGGCAAGGAATTGCCTTTTTGAGCAGGTGTTTCGGCAAGGAATTGTCTTTTTCAGCAGGTGTTTCGGCAAGGAATTGCCTTCTTGAGTATATAGGTGTTTCGGCAAGGAATTGCCTTATTGAGCAGGTGTTTCGGCAAGAAATTATCTGTTTCAGGTGTTTCGGCAAGGAACTGCCTTATTGAGCAGGTGTTTCGACAGAGAATGGCCTATTTGAGCAGGCGTTTCAACATTGCCTTTTACTACAATTTTTTTCTTAAGAAATTGCCTTTCAGAACAAATGTTTCAACAGGCGCTTGCCTATTTGAAAAGAGGATGTGGCAAGAGATTGCCTTTTACTACATATGTTTTCTCAGGAAATTGTCTATTAAAACATGTTTCGGCATTTAATTGCCTTTTACAACAGATGGGTCGACGGGCAAAGGCCTTTTTAAAAAAGATGATTCGTCAAGAGATTGCCTTTGACAACAGATGTTTCCTCAAGATATTGCCTTTTTGAACACATTTTTTTTTTTCAAGGAATTGTCTTTTTGAGCAGGTTTTTGTCAGCGATTGTCTTTTAAATACATATTTCTTCTAGAAATTGGCCATTTGAACAAATGTTTCCTCAAGCAATCACATTTTTGAACAGATGTTTCGTTAAGCAATTGCTTTTATGAACAGATATTTCGTCAAGCAATTGCCTAATTGAACTCATGGTCTATCAACCAATCACCTTTTTGAACACGTAGTTCTTCCAGCAATTGCCTTTTTTAACAGGAAAAAAAAAAAACATGTACTAATAGTTTCTGGAAGGAAGCAAAGAACGTATTTGGAATTTTTCGAAGGAAGTAAAAAAACATATTTGCAGTTTCTAGAAGGACGCAAAAGAGCGTATTCAAAGTGTCTCTTGAAGGAAGCAAGAACATATTCGAAGTTTCTCGGAGGCAAAAAATGCGTGTATAGTTTCTATTTAAAAAAAAAAAAAAAAAAAAAAGGGAAGCGAAAGAGCGTATTTATAGTTTCTGGAAGGAAGGAAAAGACCGTATTTGTATTTTCTTGAAGGAAGTAAAAAGGCGTATTTATAGTTTCTCGAAGGACGTAGAAACGTATTTTCTTCTTTTTTCAGAGCCGTAGTAGTGTTATTAATGAGGGTAAATATGGCAAAAGATTAATTTCGCTACGTGGGTACCCATAATCCGTTTTTCTTTTTTGAAAGGGGGGCGGGTACGGATTAGAAAAAAAAAAACAATCTAAAATCGAAATAGTTAATGTTTGAATCTACAGTTCGAGATAGTTCATAAAAACAAACGAGGAAATTCCACTTATAATCTGAAGCTATAAACTTCATCATCATCTCCTCCTACGCCTATTGACGCAAATGGACTCTATGACTTTATACGCTATGTTAATGTAGGGCGGCAACAAACACTCATAAAATTCTAAATTGAATAACGAAAACTAAACTTATAGCTGGAAATTTTATTGGAGGAAATATTGCTTTTCCGTCCAGTGAACTATGAACTGTTGATATTTGTGCATGTCTTTATTCATATAACGTTGCCACCCCCCCCCCCCCCGCCAAAAAAAAAAAAAGCAATACTTTTTGTTTACACAACTTTCTACAAACAGGTTTTACATCCTTTCTATTCTTGCTTTCCTTTCACCTTCTTTTTTCTTTAAATTTTATGGTCAATGTTTATTTCAAAGAAGCGAGAAAACAGTAGGTGACCTAAGCAAGGTAAACGCCTCCCTGTGTAAGTAAACAAATACGAAAATACTTCCAAAAACCTTACATTTATAAAGTAGGCCTATATATTATATTTAATTCTATTCACATGCTCAAGGGTTAATTTCCAATCAATATAAAAAAAGTAATAAAACCTAAAAATAATTCATTAAACTAATCCAAGATATATCTTTCTATCATCGTAAGTGGCACGGAAAATTTTATAAAATATCTTGACATATAAAAAAGTTAAAAGATCTTAAAGTAATTTATTAAACAATTCCAAAAACATATCTTTCTACCATCGTAGATAGCATATAAAATTTCATAAGAATCTTGACATATAAAAAAGTTAAAAGATCTTAAAATAATTTATTAAACAATTCAAAAACATATCTTTCTACCATCTTAGATAGTATATAAAATTTCATAAAATATATTGACATAAAAAAAAGTTAAAAGATCTTAAAATAATTTATTAAACAATTCAAAAACATATCTTTCTACCATCTTAGATAGCATATAAAATTTCATAAAATATCTTGACATAAAAATATCTTGACTTAAAATATCTCATTAAACAATTCCAAAACATCTCCCCATCAGAAAATTGTGAAAAGATATCTTGACCCTGTTTTGTGATATATAATTAAATACAAATACTTTGACTTTACATTTTAAGATACACGTCAATTTGCCAGGCAGGGAAGCGATAAAAAAACTTACGTGGATATCTATAACAAGGACTTTCAAAAACGTTTTGGAATCTAAGTGCAAGAGATTCCGAAGCCCTTAAATTAATTATTATTATTATTATTATTATTATTATTATTATTATTATTATTATTACTTGCTAGGCTACAGCACTAGTTGGATAAGCAGGATGCTATAAGCCCAACAGGAAAAATATCTCAGCGAGGAAAGGAAAAAAAAAAAAAAAAAAAAGATGAAATATTTTGAGTACAGTAACAATAAAATAAATATCTCCTAT
>NC_090757.1:7181598-7189098 GCF_036898095.1 Palaemon carinicauda
GGAATCGGGCCACGTGGCAGGGGATCACGCTTCCTCAGAAGACCCAGTGTGGGGCAGTGTGGCTATTTCAGACTCCCCCCCCGCCCTCGTGGGCCGGTGCGTCGGGTTCTCCCCCGCCAGAGGACAACCACGCTAGAGTTCGTCGCCCGAGTAGCGATGCCTTCGGGTGGAAATTGCCGAAGACTCCGGGAGGTCACCGCTAAGGATGGACGTGTCCCTGGGTCCCTGGCCTCCTAGCAGGGACAGAGTAGACTCGGTGCCCTCGATCTCTACAGCAGTTCCCGAGGACTTCCTCCAGCACCCTGTCTCGGACGATCGACGGCGAAGAGCCTCCCCCGCGCATCACTCGGGCAGTCGTTACGCGAGGAACGTGGCGCCCTCGGACTCTTCGGAAGCAGACTCATCCTCCGGGGGAGAACGCAGGGAGAAACGGCACCGGAAGAGAGAGCGGACCGATAGTGATCGTTCCCGCTCCAGATCGAGGTCGCGGCACAACAGGAAGCGCCCACGCTCTCACTCCCGTAAGTACAAGAGGGAGGTCTCTCCCGGCGGCGAATGGGTCTACGTCCCCTCAGGAGAGTCCAGAAAGCACCGCTCTCCAGACTCTCGGTCCAGGGAACGAGCCTCTAGGTTGTCACTGCCTACATACAACCTAGAACCGCTCGACCTGCCACGCAGGAAGGACCTCGCTCTTAGGCACAAGTCCTCGAGGCCTCCGGTTCACCCCGCCCAGCGGGGGGAAGCGCGCTTCCGAGAAGACAGCCCGACCGAACCAGCCCAGCTGGGGCGGTCGTCGAGCAGGAAGGACCGGTTTCCGGGGTCGGGTCTTCCCACCGGGACCGTGTCCTCCGCTTCCAGAGCCTTGGGGCAGTCGAAAGGCCTCCCGGAGTCGGTGGCCCCCGCCCTACGGCGAGACCCAACCGCGTACGGGGCGCCCTACGGTTGCGGGACGTCCTCCCCTGGGACCGAGAAGAGAACGGCCAGTTTACCGCCCAAGCACGGCGCCCCTACGCCAAGCCGAGGCCTCGGTCGACGGAGGCGAGGCTTCCCCGTCGGAGGACTCCGCCTACAGAAGGGTGGTAGGCCTCGTCAGAAGGCTCCATGGAATTCCGGAACCCTCGGCGCCTAAGGTGAATGCCTGGAGGTCGAGCCTCTTGAGATATACTCACCGTGACGTCCTTCCGAAGTCCTCCCTGGCCCTGCCTCTCGCCCCAGACCTAGTACTGGGACAAGAATACATCGACAACTTGGTGGCCAGCAGTGCGGAGGCCCCCAAGTCCCAGAGTGCCTCCAAACTCCTCCAGGGTCTCAAACTACAGGGCAAAGTTTATATCCCGGAAGGACGGCGCCCAGGCCCCTGTAGGGTGGACCCAGCCTTGGACATCCTAGGACAGGGCGGCTCGGACGAAAGGGCCTATTCAGCCCCTGTGTCCTTCTCGCCCTCTGAAGCCGGCATGATGGAGGAGATGTCAAGAGATATGGTTAACGTCTCCTCATGGCTGGACTGGTGGGCCTCCACGTTGGTTAATGTACAGGCCTCCACAGACCCCGACGACCCTGAGCAACAAGGTCTCCTGTCGGACCTTCTCACCTCCGGGGGGAAAGCCCTCAAGTTTATGGCTTATCAGGCACTCTCCTTGACGGCCAACTGGGTCCTTCGAAAGCGGGACACAGTGCTTTCCAAAGTGACAAGAAAAATCCCGGACAGAGAGGCTCGAGTGATTCGTACCCTACCCCTAGGAGGCGAGTCCCTGTTTCCGTTGAAGGAACTAGAAGTGCTGATGGAGAAGGTGTCCAAGAGGAGAGAGGCCAACGTCCCCAAACAAACATCCTCCAGGAGGCCTCCTTACAGGAGGTCAGTCTCGGATAGTGCCGTGACCCCTCAGGCTATCCCCAGCTCTTCGAGGAGGGACGCCCCCGCCTCCTCCTGGACATCAACTCCACAGCCCTCCCGCAGGGGAGCTCCAGCTTCTGCCAGCTCCTTCAGGTCAGGTTACTCCGCCTCGAAGAGAGGCAGATCAGGCCGCCCCTCTAGGAGAAGGTAGAGGGAGAGGCCCCCTACTCCCGCCCAGGCCTCGGGTTGGGGGATGCCTCAGACCTTATTGGCAAGCATGGAAAACGCATGGGGCGGATGCTTGGACGGTGTCCGTCCTGAAAGAAGGCTACAGGATCCCCTTCATAGCGGATCCACCCCCTCTTATTCCAGCCACCCAGACAGAATGGTTAGCTCCCAGGGACCCGTTGAAAAGGGCTACCCTGCAAAAAGAAGTTTCCTCCATGTTGGAGAAGGGAGCCATGGAAGAAGTCCTTCTCCCAGGGCCAGGCTTCTACAGCCGCCTGTTCCTGGTGGAGAAAGCAACGGGGGGGTGGAGACCGGTGATAGACCTGTCGGCCCTCAACAAGTTCGTCAAGAAGACGGACTTCAAGATGGACACCCCAAAATCCGTCCTGATGTCCTTGAGGGAGAAAGATTTTATGATGACGGTCGACCTCAAGGACGCGTACTTCCAGATTCCGGTCCACCCGTCGAGTCGGAAGTTCCTCCGGGTAAAATGGGGCTCCCAGATCCTGCAGTTCAGGACCCTCTGCTTCGGACTGTCGACGGCCCCTCAAGTGTTCACGAGGGTCTTCGCGACAGTCTCAGTATGGGCTCACGAACGAGGTATCCGCCTCATCAGATACCTGGACGACTGGTTGCTCCTTTCCAGCTCAAAGGCCCTCTTGGAAGAGCAAGGAAAGGACCTCCTCCGGTTCTGCAGGAGTCTGGGAATCATTATCAACCTGGAGAAATCGAACCTAACTCCATCCAACAGAATGGGGTACTTGGGGATGACGTTGGACACCGTGCAGGGGAAGGCCTTCCCCTCGGAAGACAGGATACAGAACCTCATCAAGATCATTCAGCCGTTCCTGTCGGGGCTTCCCAGGAAAGCGAAAGACTGGCAGAGGCTGATAGGTCACCTGGTCTCATTAGAGAAGCTGGTTCCCCAAGGGAAGATACGGCTCAGACCCGTACAATGGAACCTCAAGGCTCTATGGTCCCAGACAGGCTCTCAGAAAACATCGATTCCGGTCCTTCCGGACACGAAGGCAGCCTTAAATTGGTGGCGATGCCAGTCGAACTCCCTCAAGGGGATGCCCCTCGGGTCCTGTCCCCCCGAGTTTCTCCTGTTCACAGACGCCTCCAGCCTAGGGTGGGGAGCCCACCTGCGGGAGGAAACAGCAAGCGGGACCTGGTCGGAGACCGAAAAGCAACTCCACATCAACGTCCTGGAGCTAAAAGCAGTACAAAAGGCATGTCTGCACTTTGCAAGTCGGTTGAAGGGAAACACCGTGGCCCTAATGTGCGACAACGCCACGGTGGTAGCCTACATCAAGAAACAAGGTGGCATGAAGTCGAAGGAACTGTGCGACCTCACCGTAAACATCCTGCATTGGGCGGACGAGCACCAGGTAACACTGCTAGCAAGGTTCATCCCCGGGAAAAGGAACGTGCTAGCCGACGGCCTCAGCAGGATAGGTCAGATAGTAGGGACGGAATGGTCCCTACACCCAGAAGTGGCCAGACTCATCCTTCAACGCTGGGGCTCCCCGGTGATGGACCTCTTCGCAACGAAGCTCAACGCCAAGTTACCGGTTTATTGCTCCCCGGTACCAGACGAAGGAGCAGCCCTAGAAGACGCCTTCCAGCACAGGTGGGACAACCTGGACGTATATGCCTTTCCCCCCTTCACGCTGCTAAGGCAAGTGCTCAACAGAGTAAGAACCTCCCAAAACCTAAAGATGACTTTGGTAGCGCCCTGGTGGCCGGAGAGAGAGTGGTTCGCGGATCTGAAGGACCTGGCAAGCCACCCGCCATGGCCTCTGCCCCCCAGGTCAGATCTACTGAGTCAACCTCACTTCCTCAAGTTCCACGACAACCCTCTCTCTCTTCGCCTTCACGCCTGGAGACTATCGAGCGACTCCTGAAGAAGGAGGGGTACTCCTCCTCCACAGCTAAGAGGATGTCCCTATACCTAAGAAAATCCTCTACCGTGGTCTACCAGGCGAAGTGGGCCGCCTTTACGAAGTGGTGCGCGGCAAAACACATAAGACCTCTTAAAGCCTCGGTCCCTGACATAGCTGACTTTCTCGTGTACCTTAGGGATAAAATAGGGATGTCAATCCCAGCTATTAAAGGAGTACGAGCAGCCTTAGGCCAAGTCTTTCTCCTGAAAGGCATCGACCTGGGGACCTCGAGACACATAGGGATGCTGATTAGAAGTTTCGAACAATCCTGTCCTCCTCAAGCCAGGAGAGTGCCCAGATGGGACCTGGCCAAGGTCCTGAAAATGTTGTGTCGTCCTCCCTTTGAACCACTCAGAGATATCGGGGACAAAGATCTCACCCTCAAGACAGTCTTCTTGCTAGCCTTGGCTTCGGCTAAGAGAGTAGGTGAGATCCACGGTCTCTCCTACGACGTGGCACACTCCAAAGGGTGGAGGGAGGTATCCTTCAAGTTCGTACCCTCCTTTGTAGCAAAGACTCAGAACCCAGCAGTCTGGGACCCGAGGTTTGAAGGTTTCTCAATTCCGGCCATCCCCAAGACAGGCAATACGGAAGACCTGAAGTTATGCCCAGTCAGGACGATCAGGAAATACCTGGAAAGGACGGCTCATCTCCGCCCAGGTGCCAAGAACCTCTTCGTCTCTTCAGGCGTTAATAAGAAGCAAGTGTCCAAGAACACTATTTCCTTCTGGCTGAGACAAGTCATCACTAGGTCTTATGAAGAAGACAAGGTGGCAGTACCAGGCACTCCCCGCCCCCATGACATCAGAGGCCTGAGCACTTCCTTGGCCTTTGAGAGAAACATGGCAGTGGGGCAGATCCTACAGGCCGGCACTTGGTCACACCAGTCGACCTTCACGGCCCACTATCTCAAAGACTACTCAAGAAAGTCTTTGGATGGATTCTCCATTGGGACAGTCATCGCCGCCCTCCAAGCTGTGTAGCGGCAGGCTGGAAGACGTCCCCAACAGTGAATAGACTCGTCCCTACTTCTTCAGGAGAAGACTCAGTAGAGAAGATGTGAAGAGGTAAGCCTTAAAATATAAGCGTAAGGTTTCCGTGTTACCCCCTATCCGCTCTCTGTACCCCCGCATTCCGTAGCCCTCCAGGCACCATGTGCCAGACCAAGTGGCAGAATGGCTCTCCCGCCTCCTAAAGTATAAGTCTCCTAAGGAAGTAATTCTCGGTAAGTATTCGTGTTGGAACAAATCAAAAATTTTAAGTAATTTTTATTTTTCCTAACATACTTACCGATAATTACTTCCGGGTAATGGCCCTCCCTTCCGTCCCCGAGTGCCATTCTTCCATTGCCGGGTTGGGCTAGACGGCGAACTTAATGAGCATCCTGACCCGGGAAAGCAGTGACCTGCCCTAATCCGGGCCGCAGGGCTTATCCTGGCGGCGGGGGTAGAAACTATCTGGAGCGAGATAGGGGGGGGTAACGCGGGAAATCTTGGTCGAGATTGAGAGAGGTCAAGGACCCTCCTAAGGAAGTAATTCTCGGTAAGTATGTTAGGAAAAATAAAAATTACTTAAAATTTTTGATATATATATATATATATATATATATATAAGGAATAAGAATGTGGCAATTATGCTACACATCAGTTAATCTGAGTCGTAGAGCAATTAGCTCATCATTGGTAGCCGCCCACCAGTTAACCCATGTGTAAGAAAGTACTGTAATAGCACCAGTTACGGTTGGATAAAAAAGGACGTGTGGCTCGCAGTCTCATCCCTAGTGATTTGCTAGGAAACCAGAATACTGTTAAAATACACGCATGTAATATAATATTCATATGCATAAATATGTATGCAAATATGCTTACACAACTATACAGTATGTATAAATATATTCGTAAATTTTGCTTTGCTACTTAACTATGAAAAGCAAACGAGTTAATGTATAGAACAAAGAAAATTAGTCAGTATACATGCATCATGAATGCTCACGCCAGTATCCATCACGCAATCAGATTAATTCTTTAGATATATAAGATTTTTCACAATTCTGATTATTACATTCATTTACATTCAGATCTTCCCGGACAGTTCCATCCTGTTCGTAATACTAGGTTTGCGGTTAATTCTAATAGTCAGGCCTTCTCCATCATGAGGCTCAATACTACACAGTATTCTAGAAGTTTTATTCCAGCTTCGACCAGGTTGTGGAATGATCTTCCTAATCGGGTAGTTGAATTAGTAGAACTTCAAAAGTTCAAAGTTGGAGCAAATGTTTTTATGTTGAACAGGCTGACATAAGTCTTTTTATAGTTTATATATGACATATCAGTTTTGTTGTTACCGCTTTTAAAATATTCTATCAATAGTTATCTATTTCTTATAGCGTTAATGAGGTTCCTTATTTCCTCTTCTAACTGGGCTATTTTTCTGTTAGAGCCCTTGGGCATATAGCATCTTGTTTTTTTTCAAGTAGGATTGTAGCTTAGCTAATGATGATATCTCCATTGCAATGAGAGACAAGAATGATAATATTGATTACTTGACTGGTTATGAGTTATCTGGCGTTACACTAACAAGGGCCATCAGTGCAGAAAAAGAACTAGGAAGATTTATTCTTTACTTTATGAATCATAGAAACGGAACTGATAAAAAAAAATCATTCATTCGATTTTCACAAAGCAAATATTTGGAATATGTTAACAGACTGGAATGGGGTAATAAGAGCTGAATTACTGTATATAAAAGTGATGGGAAAAGTATACTATAATGCATAGAAAAGATAAAAAAGAAGCATTATCTAATTTATGAAATTTTACTGAAAAGCGGGTTGTATAGGCATACTTAAAATTAAATCTTGGATTATATTTGAAGATTTTACTGTTTATATGTTAAGGATTTGATTTTATATAATTTCTGTTCTTGAAATAATTTATTTTGATTGTTTATTCTTCTCTTGTAGTTTATTTATTTCCCTGTTTCCTTTACTCACTGGGCTATTTTTCCCGATTGGAGCCTTTGGGCTTATAGCATCTTGCTTTTCCAACTAGGGTTATAGCCTAGATTTTAATAATAATAATAATAATAATAATAATAATAATAAAAATGATGATAATAATAATAATAATAATAATTATCGTTCCTGAGAACATAACACTTGAAATAATTAAGCAGACTTTGGAAATAGCGGTAATTGATCATCTCAAATTTTTTTTAAAGTACTTGAGTGAATTAAAAACATTAATCACAGATGAGATGGAAAAAATTAGTGGTTTGATAGAACATATAATGGCTTAATTTGATTATGGAATTCAGAATATTCATAAGTTTGAAAAGAATTCTGTTCAGATTCATCGCTTCATCCCAAAATTAACCATTAGAGAATTAATTACGAGTCTGCTGATGTGAGTTTTTTTAGAAATGCATTTATGGATATCATCTGGTAATGCTAAAATGCTTAAATGCATAATTACTAATGTAAAATCTAAAGAG
>NC_090757.1:7191598-7196598 GCF_036898095.1 Palaemon carinicauda
TGGAAACGTCCACGTATTATTATTATTATTATTATTATTATTATTATTATTATTATTATTATTATTACTTGCTAAGCTACAAATCTAGTTGGTAAAGCAGGATGCTAAAAGGCCAGGGGCTCCAACAGGGAAAATAACCCAGTGAAGAAAGGATATAAGGGAAAATAAAATATTTTAAAAAGAGTAACATTAAAATGAATATCTCCTATATAAACTATAAAAAACTTTAGCAAAACAAGAGGATAAGGAATAAGATAGAATAGTGTACCCTACTCTCAAGCAAGAGAACTCTAACCCAAGACAGTGGACGACCATGATACAAAGGCTAAGACACTACCCAAGACTAGAGAACAATGGTTTGATTTTGGAGTGTCATCCTAAAAGAGTTGTTTATCATCTGTGGGATGGGAGTTAGAGGGAGAATCAAGCTCGATAATTTCTAAGGATCTTCTCAACTTCACCATCCTTGTGAGCTAGGGATGGAGGGTTTGAGGGGAGCCTATAGGTCTACATGCTGAGTGATCAAGAGCCATTGTCTGGTTCCCCCCACCCAGTCTAGGGCATTGTCCTATCCATTGCCCATGCCATTCATGAGCAACCTTTAAACATTCAATTGCTTGTATCACGGAGAGTTTTGTTTACTTAGTTGAAATAAAATGATTATTTAATGATTCTGCTTTTCTTATGCGATTTAACTTCTATGAAATCTTTATTTGCCGAGACGTACATTCGTCATAAATCAGAAAAGGAAGGAATATTTCTTGTTGAACTCTGACACATCATTCATTAATTTTCCTCTGAACATATGTCTTCACGATTATAATTTCTCTTGCTTAAGGGTACACTCTGGCAGACTATTCTATCGTATTTCTCTTCCTCTTATATATATTTTTATAGTTTCTGCATGAAAGATCTATTTTAATGTTGTCACTATTCTTAAAATATTTTACATCAATTATTCATTACGTCTCTTGTTGTTTATTTATTTCCTTGTTTCCTTTCCATCAATAGGCTATTCTTCCCTGTTGGAGCCGTTAGACTTATAGCATAATGCCTTTCCAACTAGGGTTGTAGCGTAGGTAATAACAACAACAACAACAACAACAACAACAATAATAATAATAATAATAATTGGTTATTAAAATCAACAATTACATGTGTTAAGCTCCTGCTATTTTATAATATATAAGGTATACAATTGTGGATTTTAAATCCCAATATCATCAGACTATCATGGTGTTTTATTCTAAGTAATAATAATAATAATAATAATAATAATAATAATAATAATAATAATAATAATAATAACAAATCTGTCTAATGTTACAATGAAATGAAACTAGTCCTTCTTGATGCTTTAACAAGAAGGAAAATGATTACATCTAAACCTAAATGCTGACTTCCAGTTATGCACGAGTTGTCAAATTCCTCATCTGATCTCGGTAGACGTAATTAACCTGAATTTAAAAAATTCCAGACCTTAACCAAAGGTCTGGAAATTCCTACTTTGTCTTTATGGGTAATTTAAGAATAAAAGAAAATCATATACCCACATAAACACGAGATAGTAAAACAAACTCCATATTTGAAAAATAATGAATAGAGAGATGTCTGTGAGCTAATGAACAATGTTATGTGAAGCAAAGGTTTTAATTAAAACCTATTAGTGGTACAGCGTAAATAGTGTAAAAATATAAATTCACAGCGTTGCATTATATTCATTCTTCGGTAACTGCCTCAAGGGGAAAATATCTTTCTGAAATATAACGCTTTCATTTCTACTTTGTTTGTGCTTTGGAGAATTATATATATATATACAGTATATATATATATATATATATATGTATATATATACACACACACACATATATATATATATATACACACACATATATATATATATATATATATATTATGCGTACATATATATATACACAAATATATATGTGCATATATATATATATATATATATATTTATATATATATATATATATATTTATATATATATATATATATATATATTTATATATATATATATATTTATATATATATATAATATATGTGTGTGCGTGTGTGTATGTGCATATAAACACAACTAAAAAAGACCACACTAAATCTCCGCTTTACATTACAACATATCCTTAAAACAGCCTTCAGAGCGGACGTGTGAAGGAAACTTGAAAAGGTAGAAAAAAAATCCATCAAAGAAATATTAAAAAAAAAAAAAAAAAAAAAAAAAAAAAATGAGCGTTGAGGTTTTTAATATTGTTCAAGTTTAAGTGCCATGAAAATCAAGTTTACGGATAACACCGAACCATTCTTCATTTCTATTTAATGGATATAAGAAAAAATAGTTCTAAGTTTCTTTTCTAAATATATATATGTACGTACGTATGTATGCACATATATATTTGTGTATATATATATATATATATATATATGTGAGTGTGTGTGTGTGTATGTAAATATATGTATATATCTATTTATCTATCTATCTATCTATCTATCTATCTATATGTATATATCTATCTATCTATCTATCTATCTATATATATATATATATATATATATATAGCTATAGACGCGTGAAAACATCTATTAATATAAGATATCTATGAATTAAGATATCTAAGCCACAAATCCAATAGATTCGTCAAATTCCCTAAAAGATACAAAATATATCTGAGAAAAATGGATTACATCGGCACCTTAAACCGAAGACCACTTAGGCTCTACAATTGGGTCAAAGTGGCACCCGGAGAGCCAGTCAGTTATCCCATGGCTCTTACAAATAATTTCATCATTGCAAAGTGGGCCAGGTAGACAACTTAGTTTCCAGAATCTCTCTCTCTCTCTCTCTCTCTCTCTCTCTCTCTCTCTCTGGGACACATAACGAGAATGACAGATAATAGATGGACATTAAAAATAATACAATGTATTTCTAGAGACTGCAAACGAGGCAGGGGAAGGAAGAGAAGAGGATGGATTGACGAACTAAGAAAATTTGGGGATATAAACTTGCGTAGAGAGACTATCAATAGACGCGAGTGGAATGACATTTCTGAGGCTTTTGTTCTGTAGGGAACTAATTACAGCTGATATATATATATATATATATATGTGTGTATATATATACATATATATATATATATATATATATGTGTGTATATATATACATATATATATACACACATATATATATATATATATATATACACACATATATATATATACGTATATATATATATATATATATACATACAGTATATATACATATATATACATATACATTATATATATATATATATATATATATTTATATATATATATATATTTACAAAAAACAACAACAAATGCAGCCGTTTCTAGTCCAGTGCAGGACAAAGACCTCACACACGTCCTTAGCCATTTCTGGGGTTTGGACATATTCATCACGACGCTGGCCAGTGCAGATTGGGAATTGAAGGAGACCTTAGTCTGATCGCTCACAGCAAACCAACCTAGTATGAGTAGTCTAGACTAATACAGATTTACCGACCATGGCGATACAAAAACCCTTTCACCACGTTGAGGGTTCGTTAGGGACCAGTCTAATTATCATGTTTAAAAGTCACAAATTACGTCAATCAAGATAACTTATCTCACAACACATCCTTTTCCTCTGAACTCATTTACATCACTACTCTTAATCTGATGACAAAAATCCTAATATAAGATTGTATTCAGTTTGCCTAAATTGTGAGGATATGTGAGATTAGACGTATCTAATTAATCTTCCCATTCAACATACATGCTAGAAAGAGAGAGAGAGAGAGAGAGAGAGAGAGAGAGAGAGAGAGAGAGAGAGTGTTGGTATTCATTTTGCGATTATTTTCGGAAGATCATGAAGTTCTTGAAAGATAAGCAGGAGAGAGAGAGAGAGAGAGAGAGAGAGAGAGAGAGAGAGAGAGAGAGAATCGTTTCTAATATTTTAATCCTCTTAAAGTTATATCAGAAACATTATAGCAGCTGAGAAAAAAAAATAACTTTTCTAACATTATATTATGTTAAGTTGCTAGTTAATGCCTGATTCATACCTTTACATATATAGTCAATGGGAAAAAGAGCTCTTTCTAAAACCACATACACACACATGCACACACATACACACACACACACACATATATACATATATATATATATATATATATTATATATACAGTATATATATATATATATATATATACCACGGTAATAATGATAATAATAATAATAACAGCAACTAGAACAAAAATAACAACATAAAAATAATGATAATAATAACAATAATAATAATAATAACAACAACAACATCAAAAATAATAAAAATAATAAAAATAATAATAATAATAATAATAATAATAATAATAATAATAATAATAACGACGACAATTGGTACATTGATTAAATTGTTTAGTACTCTGCTTTCGTTGCGGTCATAATTATCAACATGAAGAAGAAGAAGAAGAAGAGAATTGTCAAAAATGTATCGCTTCTTTTAAGTATTGGTATTTCGAGAGCCCACATATTCGATGAACCCTTGTTGGCAATAAATTTCGGTCCATGTAATTTGAGAATAGATATATTAACCCTTTATCGTGTTCCAAATATATAGGGAATTTATTGTTTATTTTTGTGAATATTCCTTCAAACTTTATTTACTACTACTACTACTACTACTACTACTACTACTACTACTATTATTATTATTATTATTATTATTATTATTATTATTAGCCAAGCATAACTCAAGCTGGATAAACAGGCTGCTATAAACCCAAGGACTCCAACAGGGAAAAATAGTCCAGTGCAGAAAGGAAATGAAGAAAACGTATCAAGTAGATATTAAAAGCAATAAAAATATACATTTATAAATTATACAAAAATCATTAACAACGTTAGACTAACTCTAAAATGAAACTAGAGTTAGTCATACACACACACACACACGCTCATTTTTCAGTAAGTCTTGATAGACCTTG
>NC_090757.1:7201598-7204098 GCF_036898095.1 Palaemon carinicauda
ATCCCTATAGAATCTCAAGCAAGTGTCTCTCTCTCTCCTATATAATAAAGAGCAAGTATCTCTCTCTCTCTCTCTCTCTTTCTCTCTCTCTCTCTCTCTCTCTCTCCTATATAATCTAGAGCAAGTGTCTACTCTATCTGTCTCTGCCTGTCCTCCCCTCTCTCTCTTATCTCGCCTATATAATAGAGCAAGCCTCTCTCTCTCTCTCTCTCTCTCTCTCTCTCTTATCTCGCCTATATAATAAAGAGGAAGTGTCTCTCTCTCTCTCTCTCTCTCTCTCTCTCTCTCTCTCTTTCTCTGTTATCTCGCCTATATAATAAAGAGGAAGTCTCTCTCTCTCTCTCTCTCTCTCTCTCTTATCTCGCCTATATAATAAAGAGCAAGTCTCTCTCTCTCTCTCTCTCTCTCTCTCTCTCTCTCTTATATAATAAAGAGCAAGTCTCTCTCTCTTATCTCGCCCTATTGATTAAGAGGAAGTCTCTCTCTCTCTCTCTCTTCTCTCTCTCTCTCCGCCTATATAATAAAGAGCAAGTCTCTCTCTCTCTCTCTCTCTCTCTCTCTCTCTCTCTCTTATCTCGCCTATATAATAAAGAGGAAGTCTCTCTCTCTCTCTCTCTCTCTCTCTCTCGCCTATATAATAAAGAACAAGTCTCTCCTCTCTCTCTGTCTCTCTCTCTCTCTTATATCACCTATATAATAAGAGCAAGTCTCTCTCTCTCTCTCTCTCTCTTATATCACCTATATAATAAAGAGCAAGTCTCTCTCTCTCTCTTATATCGCCTATATAATAAAGAGCAAGTCTCTCTCTCTCTCTCTCTCTCTCTCTCTCTCTCTATATATATATATATATATATATATATATATATAATCCAGTCACGCTGAACGGCAACCACTCGGAAAACAACAATCTCCCACAAATTGCCCAAACTAGCGTGTTGTAGCCAGGAAAGGGAACTTGGCTAAGAAGGGGGCGAATCTGTGTTCTTGTTTGCGCATATCTATCTAATATTTAGCCGGCATTTTTGACGGGTCACATACACTTTTTATACATACAATATATACATATAGACACAAAAGACAAAAACATACATATACTGTATCATGTGTATACCTGTGTATGTGCATGTGCGTGTAAGTGTAAATTAAAGTGTGGAAAAAATACTTAATGACTGTTACGACTTACCTACCAAACTGGAGGAGACAGGCCGTAATATTTCTTAATCATATTTGAATATGTAGTTCTTTTGAGCAAGAGAGAAAAAATATACAGATATTTATCACGTAGAGAGAGAGCCTTACCTTATTGCCTTATTTTTTGTTTGGGTTCCCCCAGGTCCCTCAGTGTGAGGCACCTCGTATATCCAACAGAGAGTTGCTAATGCATCTTCCGGTGTATTTTGCATCTTCCAGTCTTGGATGGTCTGGGATGCATCTTAGGTATTTATCGAGCTTATTCTTAAACACATCTACGCTCACTCCTGATATGTTTCTTAGATGAGCTGGCAGCACATTAAATAGTCGCTGCATTATCGATGCTGGTGCGTAGTGGATTAATGTCCTGTGCGCCTTTCTTAGTTTACCTGGAATATTTTTTGGCACTATTAATCTACCTCGGCTTGCTCTTTCTGATATTTTAAGCTCCATGATGTTTTCAGTAATTCCTTCTATTTGCTTCCATGCTTGTATTATGATGTAGCGTTCTCTTCTCCTTTCTAGACTGTATAGTTTTAAAATTTGCAGTCTTTCCCAGTAGTCAAGGTCCTTAACTTCTTCTATTCTAGCAGCATAGGACCTTTGTACACTCTCTATTTGTGCAATATCCTTTTGGTAGTGTGGGTACCATATCACATTGCAGTACTCGAGTGTACTACGTACATAAGTTTTGTAAAGCATAATCATGTGTTCAGCTTTTCTTGTTTTAAAGTGTCTGAATAACATTCCCATTTTTGCTTTACATTTAGCCAACAGTGTTGCTATTTGGTCGTTGCATAACATATTCCTATTTAACATTACACAAGGTCTTTAATTGCTTCCTTATTTGTGATTGTCTCGTTATTAGGTCCCTTGTATGCATATACCATTCCTTCTCTGTTTCCATAATTCATTGATTCGAATCTATCGGAGTTAAATACCATCCTATTCATCTCCGCCCAGAGAGAGAGAGAGAGAGAGAGAGAGAGAGAGAGAGAGAGAGAGAGATTAACAAAGCGCTTCATCCGATTACAAGCACTATTCTCTGTGATCAGGAAAAATAAGACAATGTGAGATCAGTAATCTTAATGTTCTTACGTCAGAGATGTTCTCTATTATGTTCTTAACAGTTTCCAGGAACGTATCTATTCTGATCTAATATCAGTTTTAGTTTTATCTATATATACGCATGTATTTAGATTCATTAAGTATAAAAAGAAATAACAACAAGGATAATTTCTACATTTTATATGCTTATATATAGCCTTCTATTTTCATTATATATATATATATATATATATACACATAT
>NC_090757.1:7209098-7215783 GCF_036898095.1 Palaemon carinicauda
CTATTGTATTACAACTGCATCCGCTTACTTTTCCAGATTATTATTATTATTATTATTATTATTATTATTATTAAAACCTGAGCTACATCCCTGGTTGGAAAAGTAGGATGCTATAGACTAGGTGCTCCAAAAGGTAAAATAACGCAATGAGGAAAGTAAATAAGGAAACTTAATTTATTATTATTATTATTATTATTATTATTATTATTATTATTATTATTATTATTATTATTATTACTAGCTAAGCTAAAACCTTAGTTGGAAAAGCAGGATGCTATAAGCCCAGGGCTCCAATAGGGAATAACAGCCCATTGAGGAAAAGGAAACAAACTACAAGAAATAAACTGCGAGAAAAATAATGAACAATTAGAATAAAATATTCTAAGAATAGTAACAACATTACAATAAATCTTAATATATAAACTATTAAAATATAACAAAGGAAGAGAAATAAGATGGAATAATGTGTTCGAGTGTACCTTAAAGCAAGAGAACTCTACCCCAAGAGAGTGGAAAAGGCTGTGACACTCCCAAAGGAGCAACGGTTTGATTTTGGAGTGCCCTCCTAGAAGAGCTGCTTATCATAGCTAAAGTCTCTCTTCCATCCTTACTAAGGGGAAAGTAGCCGCTGAACAATTACAGTGCAGTAGTTAATCATCTTTTTAACCATCCAAATATTTTTCCTGTTAGCATACCAATAACCACAGCATTTTTCAAACATTATTCTTTTCATGATGAATAAACAATTCTTGATCTACTTCATACATAATCAGATGCACTTTCACGAGTCGATAGTCGTTTGTTTTCCAATTCGTCTCTTTTTCTTGGAGTAGCACTTGTGAAAAGCCGTAAGGATTCTCTAGTATATATAGATTCAAGTATTGTCTTTTTTTATTTCAAATTATATTAATTCTTGATTAAATGGTTAAACAGTGATTGGGGCGGTAGGCCTAAACAATGACTCTAATCTTTCGAAACAAACTTTGGCTGAGAAACTTATTTCTACTTACTGATAGTAAATAGAGGGGCCCTCAGTAGAGCGGAGATCTCCGCCGCGGCAGCTTATTTCTCGACCTTTTGCTCGATCTTGACCTTGACCTTTGATGTTAACATTGATTAATTGGATTGAATTATCATACACCTCAACTATGAACCAAGTTTGAAATCTCTGTGACAACGATATCAAAACTTATGACTGAATTGGACATTTTGCTTGACCTTCCAAAATTTAATCATTTCCAGCTTTTTACATAACAGTTTCATTACTTTACGATTAAAATTGTGACAGGAAGCAGTTCACAAACAAACACACAAACAAACACACAACCAGGGGCGAAAACATAACCTCCTTCAAACTTCGTTGGCGAAGGTAAAAATAATGGGTACGCCAATGAACTAAAATCCCTGGAATTTAAGGAACACAGAAAACGACACGAGGTTCCAAAACTTAGACAAAAGACGATTATAGAAGACCAGAAATAAAACAGAATGTTATGAGTCAACATAAATAACAATGTTTAATCTACTTTTAATCATTATGCTTATTGAGAGAGACACAACAGTCTAGAAACGGAGGCTGAAAAGAACGGGGTAATACCCACCTGCAGTTTATAATTGGCAGAATGGGGATTTTGCATTTTAACTTTACATAACACAAAACATTTTCCACTAGATATTCGCTGTCAGAGAGAGAATGGACATTGTCATAATGAGATCAAAAGTATGAAAAATAAAGATTATTTCATAACAATGTAATTGAGTAGAATAACAACTTGAATTGGAACTTTCACATCAATGAGAGTTGATTGGTTCCAGATTCTATTTATAAAAGCAAAGAAGAGAAAATTTTTTATCAAATCTCTCATTCTAAAATACAAAACCGAATGCTTATATAAACATACTTGATAGCTAATGGTTCGCCTGGGTTAAAACTCACTTTAATTGGTATGCCATAAGGGTAGTGAATCGATGAGAGAGAGAGAGAGAGAGAGAGAGAGAGAGAGAGAGAGAGACTTTTACATAAGAACATGAAGTAAGAGAGAGTGAGAGAGAGACTTTCTTTACATAAGAACAATGAATGAGAGAGTTTCTTTACATACGAAAAAATGAATAAGAGAGAGAGAGAGAGAGAGAGAGAGAGAGAGAGAGAGAGAGAGACTTTAAGAACAAGAGAGAGTTTCTTTACATAAGAACAATGAGAGAGAGAGAGAGAGAGAGAGAGAGAGAGAGAAAGTTTCTCTACATAAGAACAATAAGAGAGAGAGAGAGAGAGGAGAGAGAGAGAGAGAGAGAGAGAGTTTCTTTACATAAGAACAATGAGAAGAGAGAAAGAGAGAGAGAGAGAGAGAGAGAGAGACTTTACATAAGAACAAGAGAGAGAGAGAGAGAGAGAGACTTTACATAAGAACAAGAGAGAGAGAGAGAGAGAGAGAGAGAGAGAGAGACTTTACATAAGAACAAGAGAGAGAGAGAGAGAGAGAGAGAGAGAGAGAGAGAGAGACACCCTACCTGAATAAAGCAGATACGACCGATTAATAAGAGTAGCTTAACCCTAGTAGAGGCTTATCGAGCTGGGTGATTAAAGGCTAAGGGACGATCGAAGGGGTCATTAAGTTTAATGGGGTGATCGAACAAGATACCAAAGCAAGCAGGATGCTGTAAGAGGGGGAGGGAGAGGGGGGAGGAGGGGGGAGGGAGGGGGAGAGGGAGAGGGAGAATGGGTTAGCAAAGGCAAAAGAAAACCTCTGCCACTCCCCTGACGTCGGAGATCATCCGACCTAGGGCGTAGCCACCGTACGCTTTGGGGGGAGGGGGGGTGGGGGAAGGTGGCATGAACAGCCATTGTACGTCACAAGATATATATATATATATATATATAATATATATATAGAAATTACGAAAGGTCGCACGTGATGTATATAAAATGCATTATAGCCACGAAAGGAAAAATGAAAAGACTTGATTGGAGTTAGTACTTTCATCCATTAAGGACATCAACAGAGTCTGTTGACGTCCTTAATGATTGAAAGTACTAACTCCAATCAAGACTTTCCTTTTTCCTTTCGTGGCCATAATATATATATATATATATATATGTATACATATACATATATATATATATATATATATGTATACATATACATATATATATATATATATATATACTGTACATATATATTTATAAGTATATGTATATTATCATTACTAGCTAAGCCACAACCCTGGTTGGAAAAGCAAGATGCTATAAGCCCAAGGGATCCAACAGGGAAAAATATCCCAGTGAGGATAGGAAATAAGGAAATAAATAAACGATATAAGAAGTAATGAAAAATAAAATAAAATATTTTAAAAACATTAACAATATTAAAATAGATATTTAATATATAAACTATAAAAGGACACTTTTATATATATATATATTATATATATATATATATGGTTCTTTGGTTGTGCCTACTGTTGGAGATGGCTTTGACTCAAAGGCATATGTTCAGAGTCCCAGCTCAGTCAGAAGTATTCATTATAAAAGAGAGTAAACGTGAGTAAGAATAGAGTAATGAGAGTAAATTCAAATTAGGATCATTAAGCAATGAATTCTAGTTTTCTATAAGTATTTTGGAGTGAACACAATGGATATTGGCAAATACAATTTTGTATTTTGTAATAGAATTCTATGTTTGACCACTCTTCAAATTTTTGTTCCTCTTATTACTTTTTCATTTTCATAATAATAATTTCGGTATAATCACGTGGCCACTAATGCTACTAAACTCACCCGTCAATTTTATTCACTTGTTCAATTATTTTTTAAAAATAAAATGTACTAAATAGTAGTGAATTTTCAATAATCAGACCTGCTGTTGAAGAATAAGGAATTCCTATGTCAAGTGGCAGAGTGAGAGCAGTTTTTGTACCAACGTTATTTGTTAAAACGTTAATTTATCTCTGAATATTTTGGGAGGCCCGACATTTCAATTTACTAGCAGCTGGCCCCTATGCAAGTGTTGTACATGAGTCATGAATATGTGTTCTCTAGAGAGAGAGAGAGAGAGAGAGAGAGAGAGAGAGAGAGAGAGAGAGAGAGAGTATGCCTTTCAAATTAGAGTCATCAAATGTGAAGTGGGCGCTATCAGCTTCATGATACTGGTCAGTCACCTTGTGTTTGTTGATATACAACTGATTTACACTCTCGGCTTTTATAAAGTGGTTTGCTATACTACCGTATAAATATCTAACGCTTACTTCGTGAATAATCACATGCGTATTTATCAGTGCGTTAAGTACTGACTACCTTATGTTTATGAAACACCAGACGTTTTTGTTTGTATGGGGCATGCTACGAAAAGAGAGAAAGTATGTAAATTATCTGGCAATGAGGGCACCTCCATATTCATGTCTTTACAACACGTCAGAGTGAATAAATGTATTGCCCTGAATGAGAACGACTCGCTCTGTGATCCTGTTTTATATATTTTGTATTTTGAGGCGTTCTGGAAAATAGTTCGCGTCTTTGACTACAAGTTTTGCTGGAAATGCGTATCTACATTTCTTCGCTTTTAGCAATGGTCGTATAAGATTTTCTCTATAATATCTGTAATTTCTGGTGTTTGGAGCGGGGGGAAAAAATAAAGGCACACTTCTTTCGAACTTCGGTGGATTTCTTGCCATGTGCCATTTAAGATTTTTATCTAATATTCTGGTTAACACCAGACTGGGGTTCGAGTTCCGCTCAAACTCGTTAGTTTCTTTGGTTGCTGCAATCTCCCCATCCTTGTGAGCTAAGGGTGTGGGGTTTTGAGGAGCTATAGGTCTATCTGCTGAGTCATCAGCAGCCACTGGGGGCTTGGGTGCTGATCATATGTATCTATGATCAGTCACTAGGGCATAGTTCTGCCATTCATGAGCTGCCTTTAAACTTTTAAATTCGAGTCTCCTAATGGTATAAGACCTCGCATGTTTTCGTCTTTCGTTGTCCACTTCAATTGAATACGATGTTTCTTATAACAACTGCTTCTTGGGAAGGTGGGTTTAAATTGTGATTGAATGGCTGACCATTGTTTGTAAGGTATGTTGGAGTGAGGGAAAGGATTCAAAAGGAACGAGTGAGAGCCATAATTGTTCTGTTGCTTGAGAATAAAGGGTGACTACTTTCACCACCAAATTCCTTCTTTCTTGTTGATTATTAGATAATAGCAGATGATACGTGATTGATTTGAGAGAAATTACATAAACCATTGAAAGTTTTGAAGTATTTGCCGAGAGAGGAACTTGGTAATATTAGATAAACTGGCTTATGACCACACGTATGTCTATATGTTTCTTTAGTTTTCTTTCCTATTGGATTAGATAATAACATTTGAACTAGAAAATAGCATTAGTTTACACCTCCATTAGACTTCTAATTCAATGAAGCCGATAACTGTTATAACCTCCCATTTCCGAAAAAAAGCAACAAAATTGGCATACTTTCTGAGATGGTTTGGTCACAAAGAGAGAATCGATAATAATGAAAAACAGGAGCAGGAAAGGCTGCATGATTGCGACGCAATGTATGTTAGGGGTAAGGGTTTGGCGGTCCCTGTTGATGAGCCGTTTATATTTCAGCCGCAATGGGATAGTTATGCCACGAGCGTGTCAGGTATTTTTTGCTTTGGAGTTTACATACTACAGTATTACGGAAAAATGCATTTATACATACATATATACAATATGCTTCCACCCCTAAACGATACATAAATTAAAAACTACACACACACACACCACACATATATATATATATATATATATAATGGATATATATATATATATATATATGTGTGTATATATATATATGTGTATATATACTGTAGTATACATATGTCTATGCAAACACACACACACACACACACATATATATATATATATATATACTGTATATACATATATACATAATATACATGTGTCTATACTCACACACACACACACACTATAATATATATATATATATATACACACATATATATATATATATATATATAAACTTACGAAAATGCGTGTGCTTATTCATTAATAAATTCATATTCTTTACGACCCCTATCTCTACGATTACGCATGCGTAAATAATATGAGACCCTAACCTCAAAATAGGTATTTGCGTAAGCTACTATCTTAACAGGATGTTAAATGTCAGGTTACTAACGCACCAAAATGAACGTTGTTCATCCACCAATTGATTAAACAAACGCTTCCAAAAAAAGACCAACTCTTAAATTACAATTAATTACATCCGATAACTTTCAGCAAGCGTACGATAGTTTCGGAAGTGGCCGCTGTGAGGCCGCGATGATTAATAGCCCGACAAATCATTGCCCGCTTACTCTTGATGACGGCTTATGTGTTTCTTGGGTATTCATAAGGATACGCGTACGAGGATCAATGAATTACATTTGACTTCTGAGGCAGCTGCTTTTGGCACGGGGACGAATATTGCCGTCACACGAGTTCTAGATATTTTCGGGATGAATCAGAAATATGAGAGAGAAAAATGGAGGAAGGTGCTTGCGTTAAAATAATTGTAATTCGTGAATGATGTTTACTTTATACATTTATCTATCTATTTTATGTATCTATCTATATGTGTGTGCATAAAGCTCATTGGGAACGTGATGCTCAGATGCAAAAGAACCACAGGGAAAATGAAAATATG
>NC_090757.1:7216283-7236283 GCF_036898095.1 Palaemon carinicauda
AGGTTAAGGTCAAGGTCGAGTAAAATTATCGAGATATAATCTGCCACGGCGGAGGTCTGCGCTCTACTAAGTGCCCCTCTATGTCCAAATAAAATAAATAACAGATGTTATGTCTCATAGGAATTCATTAAAAGTTTATGAGATTTGAGATTTGATGCGGGACACAAGCCCGAAATGTTTAAATTTTCACTCATGTTGAAAATGATTTATAGTATCACCATGAGAGAGAGAGAGAGGAGAGAGAGAGAGAGGAGAGAGAGAGAGAGAGAGAGAGAGGAGAGATGAGAGAGAGAGAGAGAGCAGTAATTATAAACATCTGTTCCATTTGATGTCAGCTCGGTAACGCCGAGTTTGTCTTCAAAGTAGGATGGAATAGGTTTAAAACTTTTTCATTGCAGCAAACTTTTTTTTTCAAACGACTGTAACTATACCTTTAATGTTACAACTCCAAGCTCAAGAACGGATTGGACAATCGTTTTAAAAGACTAATAATTAAATCATATATATATGTATATATATATACAATATATATATATATATATATATATAATATATATATAAATATATATATATATATATATATATATATATATGTGTGTGTGTGTATACATATATGTATACATATAATACATATACATGTATATATATATATATATATATATATATATATATATATATAATATATATATATATACACAAATAAAGTATATATATATATATACATATATATATACACAAATATATATATATATATATATATATATATATATACATAAATATATATATGAATATATATATATATATATATATATATATATATATATATATATATATATATATATATATATATATATATATCGTTAAAAATAAAAGGAAACGTAGTGCTTAGATACAAAAGAACCACAAGGAAAATGAAATAGGAAATATAAGATTAAGACCTACATATAAATATATAGTTATGACTATATATTTACATATATATATACATATATATACATACATATATATATATATATATATATATATATATATATATATAATATATATATGCAAGCGTTAATTGGATTTATTGTTTGTAATCATTAAATGAATATTGCTACTATTAACTCTGACATAATATTACAGATGCGTCTACCAATATGAAGGTATTGTAATCAGATATGATCTACAGTTCATGTAACTGAAATGACACAATTACATAAATTTGATTTTTTTATTTATTTTGTTTCTTTTGTTTGATGTCGGCAACCCCCAAAACAGGGGGAAGTGCCTTGGTATATGTATGTACATAAATCACATAAACATTAGGTTACATAACTTCCATTATAATTAAAAAAAAAATACATAAAATTGATTTGCTCTAATTTACAGCTGGTTGAAGATGTCCAATCTGACGTAGTATGACATTTGTTTCATTTAATAAACACGTTTACAAGGATGACAGTTTTAATCTAATGCAACTCTCATCTCAATGGCATGTCTGTTTCTTTGTTTTTCCAAACACAAACAAATACAATTTCGTATGTTTTGAGAATATTTTATTACTTTTTAATCAACCAACATCGGCTTAGAACCGAACATCGTTTTGTTGATTGTATCCTACTAATAATGCCACATTTCTATAAGCCTGATAACATCTCTATAAAGCAAAGGAGCTTATAATCTCTCTCTCTCTCTCTCTCTCTCTCTCTCTCTCTCTCTCTCTCTCTCTCTCTCTCTCTCTCTCTCTCTCTCTCCAGGAAAACAGGACGAATGTTTGATGAAAAAGTGCTTGTTTAAGAAGAGATCTTTTAATTAAAATTTCTGAGGTCTTTTTGAATCTCTTGCGGAATTTCTCATAATCTCTGAGCAAGGTTCGCATGAGCTGAAATATCTATATTTAAAGCATTTAAAAAATGTCATATAAAAATCAGTCATAACAAAACCTGAGGGTGGGATACTCGCTTTTATATTATTATTATTATTATTATTATTATTATTATTATTATTATTATTATTATTATTATTATTATTATTATTATTATTATTACAAGCTACACTGTTAAAAGAATTGCCCTAAGAGGTAAAAATCCTGGAAAAAATGTTGCCAGGCATTTAACGTTTTGCAAACGGATATGTTGACGTAAAGGAGTGATATTAAGGTCACCAACCTGTAAAAGATTAAAACAAAGAAGGGTAAAAATTACGGTCGCCTATATTTTACTGAATTATGGATAAGAAAAGAATAATTTTACGGATCAAAACTGAATTTATTCGGTGATACAAGATGGAGAATACATTAGTACAAGGATAAACATCTTGTAAAGAAGGACTTGTATTTAAGAAGGACGGTATGCGATAAATGATAAATTAGTACATGGACAAACGGCGTGTAAAGGACTTGTATTTAAGTAGGACAATATGTGATTATTATTATTATTATTATTATTATTATTATTATTATTATCATTATTATTATTATTAATATTACTTGCTAAGCTACAACCCTAGTTGGAAAATCAGGATGCTATAAGCCCAGGGGCCCAACAGGGAAAATACCCCAGTAAGGAAAGGAAAGAAGGAAATATAGAGTACTTTAAGAACAGTAACAATATTAAAATAAGTATTTCCTATATAAACTATAAAAAGTTTAATAAAACAAAAGGAAGAGAAATTAGAGAGAATAGTGTGCCCGAGTGTCTATGGTCAGTCTGTAGGGCATTGTCATGTTAGCGGGGTCATTGTTTCTGTCCCTTGCCTCGGCCATTCACAAGCGGAAAAAAAAAAAAAAAAAAAAAACAGCCATTTTACTTGTTTGTAAAGTTTGTCACTGGATGAATAATTCACCGACAAACTTCTTCACAAGAGATTACTTTTTCCGTAAGGAAAGTTTGTCAGGTCCCAAGTTGACAAATGTCGATGTAATTTTCTCTTGTGTGATGGAAGGAGCCTTTTCTTTCTATGATATTTTATTTGTTTCACACAGTGGTTTCATTTACCATATTTACTTATTTACTTAATGTTGGGTTTTCTTACCTCAGTATACATGCAATTTATACCTTACGCTAATTTTAAAAAATCAAGTAGTATTTGCTGAGGAATCATTTACTTATGGTAAATATGATGTTATATGAGGGGTGTGTGTGCGTGTGTGTGTGTGTATGTGTGTGTTTTAAGGATAAAGGTACGGTATTCTTTCCCTAATGGATTTAAGGATTAATTTAGATTTGGAATCCATGTTAAGAAACATGGCTTTAGGCGCTCTCTCTCTCTCTCTCTCTCTCTCTCTCTCTCTCTCTCTCTCTCTCTCTCTCTCTCTCTCTCTCCTCTCTCTCTCTCTCTCTCATGCATAGGGAAACTGGGAAGTGCAAAATATATTCATAATTTCATACAATTTGAATATAATAATAATAATAATAATAAGAACAGCCACAATAATAATAATAATAATAATAATAATAATAATAATAATAATAATAATAATAATAATAATAATAATAACACCAACAAGAACAGCCACAATATTAATAATAATAATCGTAATAATAATAACACTTTTTCAACATTTCAAAACAAGACTTTCACTGTCCCAATTTAACCCTCTTCAAGATAAATATTTTCTCGGAAGAATCCTGAAACAGTTACTTGAGCGCGTCAGTTATTATCAACTTTATGATCTCACCATCGGTTGACTTTCTGTTCTTTCTTAAATTTCTATCACGGTTTCCTAAGGTTCCATTTATTCACAGTTCTACGATCCTAACTTTTCAAAGTTGCACTTATTTCTCACATTTCCGCTATTCTATTACAACTGCATCCTCTTACTATTCCAGATAATTATTATTATTATTATTATTATTATTATTATTATTATTATTATTATTATTATTAAAACCTGAGCTATATCCTTGGTTGGAAAAGCAGGAAGTTATAAGACTAGGGGCTCCAAAAGGGAAAATAACCCAATGAAGAAAGTAAATAAGGAAACTTAATTTATTATTATTATTATTATTATTATTATTACTAGCTAAGCTAAAACCTTAGTTGGAAAAGCAGGATGCTATAAGCCCAGGGGCTCTGATAGGGAATAACAGCCCAGTGAAGAAAGGAAATGCGGAAATAAATAAACTACAAGAAAATAGTAACAACATTATTATAAATCTTTTATATATAAACTATAAAAATATAACAAAGGAAGAAAAATAAGATGGAATATTGTGTTCAAGTGTACCTTAAAGCAAGAGAACTCTACCCCAAGAGAGTGGAAAAGGCACTACCCACGACTAGAGGGCAATGGTCTGATTTTGGAGTGTCCTCCTCCTAGAAGAGCTACTTACCTTAGCCAAAGACTCTCTTCTACCCTTACTAAGAGGAACGTAGCCGCTGAGCAATTACAGTGCAGTAGTTAATCTTCTTTTTAACCATCCAATTTTTTTTCCTGTTAGCATACCATTAACCACAGCATTTTTCAAACATTATTCTTTTCATGATGAATAAACAATTCTTGATTTACTTCATACATAATAAGATTCACTTTCATGAGTCGATATTCGTTTGTTTTCCAATTCGTCTCTTTTTCTTGGAGTAGCATTTGTGTTAAGTCGTAAGGATTCTCTTGTGTAGATAGTTTCAAGTAATTTCTTTTTTATTTCAAATTATATTCATTCTTGATTAAATGGTTAAACGGGGATTGGGGCGGTAGGTCTAAACAATGACTCTACTCTTTCGAAACAAACTTTTGCTGAGAAACTTATTTCTGCTGACTGATAGTAACTAAAGGGGCCCTCAGTAGAACGCAGGCCTCAGACGCGGCAGCTTATTTCTCAACCTTTTGCTCTATCTTAACCTTGACCTTTGATCTTAACATGGATTAATTAGATTGAATTATCATACACTCATCTATGAACCAAGTTTGAAATCTCTGTGACAACGATGACAAAACTTATGGCTGATTACGTGAATTGGACATTTTGCTTGACCGTGACCTTGACCTTCCAAAATTTAATCATTTCCAGCTTTTTACATAACAGCTAATCCTTACAAGTTTCATTACTCTACGATTGAAATTGTGACCAAGAAGCAGTTCACAAACAACAACCAAGGGCGTAAACGTAACCTCCTTTAAACTTCGTGGGCGAAGGTAAAAATAATGAATACGCCAATGAACTAAAATCCCTGGAATTTAAGGAACACAGAAAACAACACGAGGGTCCAAAACTTAGACACAAAACGAGTATAGGAGACCCAGAAATAAACAGAATGTTATAAGTCGACATAAATAACAATGTTTAATCCAGTTTTAATCATTATGCTTATTGAGAGAGACACGACAGTTTAGAAACGAAAGCTGAAAAGAACGGGGTATACCCACCTGCAGTTTATAATTGGCAGAATGGGGATTTTGCATTTTAACTTCACATAACATAAAACATTTTCCACTAGATATTCGCATTCAGAGAGAGAATGGACATTGTCATAATGAGATCAAAAGTACAAAAAATAAAGATTATTTCATAACATTGTAGTTGAGTCGAATAACAACTTGAATGGGAACTTTCACATCGATGAGAGTTGATTGGTTCCAGATTCTATTTATATAAGCGAAAAAGAGCAAACTTTATCTAATCTCTCATTCTAAAATACAAAACCGAATGCTTCTATAAACGTACTTGATAGCTAATGGTCGCCTGGGTTAAAACTCACTTTAATTGGTTATGTCATAAGGGTAGTGAATCGATGAGAGAGAGAGAGAGAGAGAGAGAGAGAGAGAGAGAGAGAGAGAGAGAGAGAGAGAGAGAGAGAGACTTTACATAAGAACATGAAGTAAGAGAGAGTGAGAGAGACTTTACATAAGAACGAGAGAGAGAGAGAGAGAGAGAGAGAGAGAGAGAGAGGGAGAGAGAGAGAGAGAGAGAGAGAGAGAGAGAGAGAGAGAGAGAGAGAGAGATAGTTTTTTTACATAAGAACAATGAATGAGAGAGAGAGAGAGAGAGAGAGAGAGAGAGAGAGAGAGAGAGAGAGAGAGAGAGAGAGACCCTACCTGAATAAAGCAGATACGACCGATTAATAAGAGTAGCTTAACCCTAGTAGGGGCTTATCGAGCTGGGTGATTAAAGGCTAAGGGACGATCGAAGCGGTCATTAAGTTTAATGGGGTGATCGAACAAGATACCAAAGCAAGCAGGATGCTGTAGGAGGGGGAGGGGAGGGGGAGGGGGAAGGGAGGGGGAGAGGGAGAGGGAGAATGGGTTAGCAAAGGCAAAAGAAAACCTCTGCCATTCCCCTGACGTCGGAGATCATCCGACCTAGGGCGTAGCTACCGTACGCCTCGTGGAGGGGAGGGGAGGGGAGGGGAGGGGGGGGGGGGTTGCATTGCTGAGGTTAGTGTGAGGTGGCATGAACAGTCATTGTACGTCACAAGATATATATATATATATATATATATATATATATATATATATATATATATATATATATATATATATATATATATATATATATTTGGGCTCAAGCCATGTCGTCCTGATGGAAGTTCCTATAGGGTAGCTTCCTAGGGTATATTACAACTACGGCGATATTCCCAGAGAATTTACCTTAAGGTACCAGAATTCTAACTCCTGGAGCGAGTATCCCTCGTGAAAGGGATATCGCGACATATCAGAGGACGTATTCTAGACACGTCACATGGCAATCTACTACCTAAATAGAGATTCGTCTCGTAGGAGGGAGATTGACGAGATACGAATTCGGGAAGAAAAAGGGGGGAGCCGCTCCCAAGGCCTCCCAATCCCCCGATTCGTATGCGTGCCTGGCGCCAATCCTGGCGCCATCTGCATTCCTTTTTGCGTAGCTTAACAACTCGGTGTTTTTTTCCTGTTTTTCTCGCAAATCTTGGATTTATTCAACTTTTCATGGCTTCTCCGTCTTCGTTGGCCTCGGATAAGTTGAGTATAGTGTCTGTTATGTATAAATGTAGGCTCTTGGTAAAATTTTGAGTGATTAATAGGATTAATCTTTGATACAAGAGCCGTAGCCTACCAGAGGTGTCCTGGACACTGTCACTCGCTAGGTATAAATTAGTTAGTCAGAGTGACATTCCTGGTTGTTTTGCTTAATAAATTTTAGCTATTTAGCTTTACATAGGATTTCCTTTCGTGCTTAGTATTATTTGGCGAAGTATTCGCCATTCTGGCCTACGCTAGGCCATGTAGCCTAGTCGTTTGGTCCTAGTACTTAATGCATGATTTTGGTTTTTCCGAGTGTAATTAAAAGTTTATTAAAGCTTTAGGCTATTTTTTATACATTTTAGACTGTGTGGAATATTTCCAAGATTGTATACGTGAGAGTTTCGGTGAATTAGGTAATCGATTCTCTTGGTGCCTAGGTTAATTGCTTATGGAGCCTTAGTATACTTTATTATTCTCCCCGGTTGCTTTCTTTTCTTCGGAGAAGGTATGCAATCCCTTTCCCTCTGTTTAAGCCTTGGGCTTATCCCTAAGTGGTTTTTTCCGAATTTATTTTCGATAAAACTATACTAGGGTGTTACTGTACCTTCCTGTTCCAGCAGAGTCTGGTTCAAAGAGGGACAGAACAACAGAGTTTTTTAGTCTGAGTCCGTGTTGTCTGGCTTGGGGCAGAGTTCCCCTCGCTGACCTAACACTTATAAAGGGAGCTTAGCTCCCTTAGGTCACTATCGAAGGTTTCTGTAGTATGATTCCTCCTTTTGTGATCGACCAGACTAAGTCCTGTTGCTGTTCTTGGGGAGGATAAAATCTTCCCTTGGGAATAGCAACGCCTTCCTTGCTTTGGTGCTTTGGGAAGCTGGCAAGTATTGCTGGCCCTTTCCCTTAGATCTCCCTTAGGCTAAGACAGAGTTCTTGGCTGCGGGTGATCTGTCACTAAAGCAAGGTTGGCAGGACCCTTTTGTCCCTTCCCCCTCTATCTTCGTAATGGCCTTGCCATTACTGTACTGTACCTTGCCGGCCGGCAGAGCTGGCTGGCAGGGGTATTACTGTACTGTACGTCATTCTACTTCTGGACCTAGTATAGGTTGGGATATGGAATTGACTAAGGCCATTGCCGGCCGGCTGAGATGCTGGCCGGCAAGGGTCTTATGTTTTCGAGTGCTGCCCGGACCTCTCTTGGTCCCTCATCCATGCCTGCCGACAGAGCCGGACGGCATTGGTCAAGGAAGCCTGAATTAAGTTTCTCCCCTTCCTTATATGCACTCTTTCGGTTGCCGGGCTTTGGGGGTCGTGTACACTCTTATCCCGGCATCCATTCTTTTTTCTTCTAGTGCTGTACCTGTCCCGGCAGCCGGCCTATGAGGCCGGCAGCCGGGCAGGGGTAGTCTTCTGGTTCTTTTGCTGCCGGCTGGCATCGGTCTTGTACCTTTGCCGGCCGGCTTATGTCAGTCCTTGTCTGCCGGTCACCAAGAGTGTGGCCGGCAGCTGGGTACTACCTTGTGTAGTTGCTGGCCGGCAATCATTGCCGGCCAACACTGGCTGTTGCTGGCCGGCAGCTGCTGCCGCCGGCACAGGCATTTGAACCAGAGGGCTGCCGCCCTATAGCTGTTAAGTAGTATACTTTAAAGCTAATTGGGGTGTGTGCCGGCCGGCAAAGGCAGGCCGGCACACATCCTCCTATACTGTACTAGTATTCTTCTGTATAGCATATACAGTAAGAAGAAAACTATAGTAAAAGTTTAGGTACAGCACTGTATCTTCTAACACTATTGTGTTTTCTTACACAGCCCTTTGCTGTTGCCCTCAGACAGGAAGCAGAGTTCTTCCCCGTCTATTATCCAGGATTTTAAAATCATTGCCTAGGTGTGAGCTCCACCTGTTTCCTATGGAAACCTTGCATTGGTTACTCTAGTAGAGATAAACCAATTTTTTGATTTTATTATCTGGAAGGCTGCAACAATGGGTTGTGAGGGAAACACAAGTGTGTGTCTTTCATTTATGAATTGTTATGCTATACTATGCATATCCAGTGATACATAGTTCACTTGATACTCATGGAAATTTCTTCTCTTTACAGAAGGACACTCCGAAGTGGGGAAGTGCTTTCTGCAATGTCAGCAGCAAGAACCTCTGCGGACATGAGTTTTGTAGGAGACACGCAGCATACGCTGTCTCCAAGGATGATCTCCGGTATTGGGACCCTCAGGTATGTACTGTGTGCACTAACCTGATTAATGAGACATTTAAATAGCTAGGAAGAAGCTTCGTACCTGGGTAAGGGGCTTCCAAAAGTACACTTCTGGCCCTTATCTTCCAAGTGAGAAGATGAGGGCGTATCTTTTCCCTAAGGCATCAGCTGAGGCAGTGATTCCCCAGCCTCAAGAGGAGATCCCCTATGTTCAGATCCAGGTGGATGCTGAAGTCGCGGTCGCGATGCAAGACATCTAGCTAAATGACAGGATATCTGATGTGGACGGGTGTCAGGAGGAAGACCTCCTTGCAGAAGCCCAGGATGAAGTTCAAGTCCCTCTACATCGGCCGGTCTCCCAGTAGAGCTGGGACAGGCCCTCTCTTCTATTGTTGGAATGATCCAACAAATGCAGAAGGAGAATCAGGAGAAGGCGGCTGCAATGGAACTGCGAATGCAGTGCCTTGCAGAATCACATGGGCCCCAGAAAAGCTCAATGTGAAAGACCTTCCTTTGTGCTCGGATGCTAACCCATGGAGGTATGCTGAGCACATGTCGATGACGACTGGAAAGATCGTCATCTCGGATATGCTGGGCTCAGTTCCCCCGGAGGGTGGAATTCTGGCCCAGCAAGGCACCATATCCGGACTGTTATGTCCGGCTGAGGAAGGAACCAGCTTCAAAGGAGGAGGCAGAGCCGAAGGAGGTCATAGTGATGACCATGCTAAGGCTCAAGCTCTACTTTCATCTTCGATGAAAGAGAGGGGCTTCTCTAACTCAAAGGTAGCTGCATTGAATAGGAAGCTCCCTTCCTTTGTGTCCTCGCCTACTAGAGCCTTCCCCCTTTTTACAGAAAGGGTTTCTGGCTGTACTAAAAGCAATCGAGGCCGGCAAGTCTTGCCCCTCCCTAGAGGAGTGTAAACCCTTGTCGCTGGCCCTGCCTATGGACCACAAAGATTGGAAGGACGTCCATCTTACGTTCTAAGTGGAAAGTTGGAGGCTGATATTGCCGGACGTCAGTTCGGCAAGGACCCCCCTAAGCTGTCTGACTTTCTTTTGCGAAGTGAGCTCGATACAAAAGAAAGACTGACTGCCTCAATGTCTCTTCAGACTACTCTCGAGACGATGGCAAGTGACCCCAAGGTCCATGAAATGTTCATGGTAGTGGCCAAGCCTCATCTGGCCACAGTGACGAAGGACCTTTATGGCTTCGTCAAGGCAAGGAGAGCTGGTAGGGAGTTCGTGTTTACCTCGGCTACAGTGAGGCACGAGCTAAAGAAACTAATCTCCTCCAACATTTGGGGAAAAGACCTTTTTCCCTACCGACTTGGTCAAAGAAGTTTTTGATAAAGCCACCTTGGAGAATAGAAACCTTCTCCAGAAGTGGGACCTGGCTATCAAAAGAAAGTCTTCCCCGGATGAGGGTCCTCAACCAAAGAGGAAGACTATGAGGACTAGGCTACCGTCTCGGCCAGCCAAGCCTCTTAGACAGCAACAGCAACTGCAATTGCCATTGCCCCCAGTGCCCCAGATCGTGGCACAAACCCCGACCACCTTTCAGTGGGTACCCCAGGCCGTGTCGACACAGTCCACGGCATTCACCCCAGCGTTCGAAGGGCAGTCTACTTCCTTCCGAGCAAAGCCTAGAGGAGCAGCCAGAGGCTCGTCTAGACGCCCCTCAAGGGGAAGGGGATTTAGGGGTGGTCGTGGTCAGGAAGGCAAGACCTCAGGACAGCAGTCCAAGTGAGGTGATACCGGTAGGAGGGAGACTTCTGAAATTTCGGGATCGGTGGACCTTCGATCCCTGGGCCCACAGCCTACTCAAGAATGGAATGGGCGGGAGCTGGTACAGCACTCCACCCCCGTACCTTCGGTTTTTTCCAACACTCCACCCCCGTTATGGAGGAGTACGTTCAAGAACGGTTGGAGAAAAAGGGTGAAGCCCATCAATTTCTAAGGGAGGCTGTTTTGTGTTCCCAAGAAAGACTCGGAAAAGCTCAGAGTCATTCTGGACTTGTCGCCACTTAACAAGTTCATAGTGAATTACAAATTCAAAATGCTAACACTGCAACACATAAGGACCTTACTGCCCAAGAGGGCATATTCCGTCTCTATAGACTTGTCAGATGCCTACTGGCACATTCCAATTAGCCATCGACTCTCCCCCTACCTAGGGTTCAGGCTACAGCGAAGACTACACGCCTTCGGAGCCATGCCATTCGGGCTAAACATAGCCCCAAGGATTTTTACGAAGCTTGCGAGCGTAGCTCTCAAACAATTTCGCCTAAAGGGAATTCAGGTAGTAGCCTACCTGGACGACTGGTTGGTGTGGGCAGCATCCGAGACAGAATGCTTGCAAGCTTCCAGTCAGTGATCCAGTTCCTAGAGTACCTAGGCTTCAAGATCAACAGAAAAAGTCTCGACTTTCTCCATCTCAAAAGTTCCAGTGGCTAAGATCCACTGGGACCTTTTGTCACACCGTTTCTCCACCCCAGCGAAGAAAAGGAAGGAGATAGCGGGTTCTGTCAAGAGACTTCAAGATTCCGAAAGGATATCAAGACACGAGCAGGAGAGAGTACTGCGCTCTCTCCAGTTTGCTTAGGTGACAGACCCAGTGCTAGAGCACAGCTAAAGGATGCAATCGGAGTTTGGAGAAGTTATGCATCAAACGCGTGAAGAGATCTGAGAAGACCAGCCGCTTCGGCTAAGTACTCTTCTCAGGCCTTGGTCCCAAGCCAGACATCTAAAGATGTCAGGTTCTTCTTCAGCCACCTCCCCCGTCGGTGACGATTCACTCAGACGCCTCAAAGGAGGGATGGGGAGGTCACTCTCATCGGAAAAAAGTCCAGGGGACTTGGTCCAGGCTATTCAAGACCTTTCTCATAAAACTTTCTAGAAGCTAGGGCAGTGCTCCTTACCTTAAAGAAAGTCTCCCCGTGTCATTCGTTCCACAGAAAGTGGTAATAGACAGCGAGGTAGTTGTAAGATACTTGAATCGACAAGGATCGAGGTCACCACCTCTCAACCAGGTGATGTTGGCCGTCTTCCGATTGGCGGAAAAGAAGAAGTGGTACCTGTCGGCAGTTCACCTTCAAGGAGTCCGCAATGTGACAGCGGACGCTCTATCCAGGTTCACACCGATAGAGTCGGAATGGTCCTTAGACGCAGGATCATTCTCCTTCATTCTGAATCAGTCCCAGAACTGCAGATAGACCTCTTTGCGACGAAAGACAACAAGAAGTTGCCCCTGTACGTGCCCCGTACGAGGACCCCTTAGCGGAAGCAGTGGACGCGATGTCCCTCGACTGGAACAGATGGTCCAAGATTTATCTGTTCCCTCCTCACAACCTTCTGTTGAGGGTCCTCAACAAACTGAGATCCTTCAAAGGGTAGCGGCAATAGTGGCCCACAAGTGGCCGAACAGCGTGTGGTTCCTCCTGGCATTGGAACTGTAGCTGAAGTTTGTACCACTACCAGATCCAGTTCTGACCCAGCGAGTCCAGAAGTCAACTGTCTGCGCTTCATTACAGAAAACCCGGACCCTGCAGGTCATGTTTTTCTCTCCCTAGCGGTGAGAAAGCGTTTCGGGATTTCGAAAGCCAGTATAGACTTCCTTGAGGAATATAAATGCAAATCTACTAGAAGGCAATATGTGTCATCTTGGAGAAAATGGGTGGCCTTTTGTCAAGGCGAAGATTCCGCAGGAGATCTTGACAGACTTCTGCTTATCTTTTTTCCCCACCTCCATGGTCAAGGGTTGGCAGCGAACACGATTTCAGCGTGTAAGTCTGCTTTGACAAGACCCATTCTATATGCCTTCCAGGTCGACCTAGGTAACGAGATCTTTAATAAAGTCCCGAAAGCCTGTGCTAGGCTCAGACCTTCAGCACCTCCAAAGCCCATTTCATGGTCTTTAGACAAGTTCTTCATTTCGCTTCTCTGTTGAGCAATGAAGAATGTGCGTTAAAGGATTTGACACAAAAAGTTATTTTCCTAATTTGCACTCGCGTCCGGGGCCAGGGTTAGTGAAATTGTAGCCTCTCGAGAGAGGCAGGTCGTGTTCAGTTCCTGGATGGGGAAGAACTGAACCTGTTTCCGGATCCTACGTTTCTCGCCAAGAATGAGTTACCCACCAACAGGTGGGGTCCCTGGAGAATCTGCCCTCTGAAAGAAGATGCATCTCTATGTCCAGTAGAATGCCTAAAGGTCTATCTTCATAGAACTTCAGACTTCAAGGGTGGTCAACTATTCAGGGGAGAAACATCAGGCTCAAATTTATCTCTGAATCAACTCAGAGCAAAAATCACATATTTTATTCGCAGAGCGGATCCTGACAATACACCCGCAGGTCACGATCCGAGGAAAGTTGCCTCATTCTTAAATTTCTTTAATTGCATGGATTTTGAACATCTCCGTTCATACACTGGCTGGAAGTCTTCCAGAGTGTTCTTTCGCCACTATGCGAAGCAAGTAGAGGAACTAAAAGAGATCTGTGGTAGCAGTGGGTCGCGGTGTTAACCCTACTGTTTAACTCTGCGAGGAACAGTGGTCTTAATTGGGACGATTAATTCCAGGGTGAGTGTGTAGTTACATACTGTACTACAAACTAAGTGAGGGCACTGTGTTGCCCATCCAGACTGTTCCACTTCCGAAGGTGAACCTAGCATAAGTGCAGACATGTGTGCCGAGCGTTTCTAACGCTAATGTCATTGATTTGTAATACAGGCTTTTATGACTTTGATACCTCGGTATCTTAAAAGTGGCATCTAATGTTTTTCTTTCAGACAAACAAGCCCTGTTTACTATCATACTTATGCTTAAAGTTTTGGGTTATCCTCTTCTTATATATATATGTATAATTGTGGTTAACCTGTCTGTTTATTGTCTGTCAATAAGCTTGTTCTTGAGAACCTTGCGTCTCCTTCACCTGTGTCAATTTATTGGTATAATTGAGCATTCATTCTATGTACCTTATCTGGGATAATTCTAATAGAATTGTTCCTTTATGCAAGCTATGTTGCATTGGTTTTCCTCCTATGCGGATATAAAACCTTTGGCCAATACAAGTATTGTGCGGAAAACTGGTCGATATTTCATATTGACGCAGTGGTCCTTTACAAACTATGCTTTACTTAATATAGGGCGAGACCACTATATTAGCTTGCCTGATATTCATACATAGATATATGTACTCTTCGAGACTTTCCAGAGTCTAGTAGGACTCTTCCCTGTAGGGGGCAGGAAGCTCTAACATAGTTTATAGTTAGTTGAAAAGATGTATAACGGTAACATCTTAGGTCTCTAGGTCTAGTCGACCGGGAATAAATATCTCCGGGGAGTACGGCACGTTCTGAGAATCCACAGATACAGTAATGCTCTGGTACACTTCCATCAGGACGACATGGCTTGAGCCCAAAAAACGGATTTTGAGCGAAGCGAAAAATCTATTTTTGGGTGAGATAGCCATGTCGTCCTGATGGACCCGCCCTTGCCTTTCTAAGAAAGGGCTGTAGGACCCCTCCCTACATACAGTATCTGTAGCACCTCGTGTACGCTACAAGGAATACAGATGGCGCCAGGATTGGCGCCAGGCACGCATACGAATCGGGGGATTGGGAGGCCTTGGGAGCGGCTCCCCCCTTTTTCTTCCCGAATTCGTATCTCGTCAATCTCCCTCCTACGAGACGAATCTCTATTTAGGTAGTAGATTGCCATGTGACGTGTCTAGAATACGTCCTCTGATATGTCGCGATATCCCTTTCACGAGGGATACTCGCTCCAGGAGTTAGAATTCTGGTACCTTAAGGTAAATTCTCTGGGAATATCGCCGTAGTTGTAATATACCCTAGGAAGCTACCCTATAGGAACTTCCATCAGGACGACATGGCTATCTCACCCAAAAATAGATTTTTCGTTTCGCTCAAAATCCGTTATATACATATATATGTATATATATATTTTAACATTATTATTATTATTACTAGCTAAGTCACAACCCTAGTTGGAAAAGCAATATACTATAAGCCCAAGGGATCCAACAGGGAAAAATATCCCAGTGAGGATAGGAAATATGGAAATAAATAAACGATATAAGAAGTACTGAATAAACTATAAAAGGACTTTTATATATATATATATATATATATATATATATATATATATATATATATATATATATATATATATATATATATATATATATATATGGTTCTTTGGTTGTGCCTACTGCTGGGGATGGTTTTAACTCAAAGGCATATGTTCAGAGTCCTTGCTTAGCCAGAAGTATTCATTATAAAAGAGAGTAAATGTGAGTAAGAATAAAGTAATGAGAGTAAATTTAAATTAGTATCATTAAGCAACGAATTCTAGTTTTCCATAAGTATTTTGGAGTGAACACAATGGATAGTGGGAAATACAATTTTGTATCTTGTAATAGAATTCTATGTTTGACCACTCTTCAAAATTTTTGTTCCTCATTACTTTTTCATTTTCATAATAATAATTCGGTATAATCACGTGGCCACTAATGCTACTAAACTCACCCGTCAATTGTATTCACTTGTTCAATTATCTTTTAAAAATAGAAATGTACTAAATAGTAGTGAATTTTCAATAATCAGACCTGCTGTTGAAGAATAAGGAATTCCTATGTCAAGTGGCAGAATGAGAGCAGTTTTTGTACCAGCGTTATTTGTTAAAACGTTAATTTATCTCTGAATATTTTGGGAGGCCCGACATTTCAATTTACTAGCAGCTGGCCCGTATGCAAGTGTTGTACATGAGTCATGAATATGTGTTCTCTAGAGAGAGAGAGAGAGAGAGAGAGAGAGAGAGAGAGAGAGAGAGAGAGAGAGAGAGAGAGAGAGAGAGAGAGAGAGAGAGAAAGAGAGAGAGTATGCCTTTCAAATTAGAGTCATCAAATGTGAAGTGGGCACTATCAGCTTCATGATACTGGTCAGTCACTTGTGTTTGTTGATATACAACTAATTTACACTCTCGACTTTTATAAAGTGGTTTGCTATACTACCGTTTAATATCAAACGCTTACTGCGTGAATAATCACATGCGTATTTATCAGTGCGTCAAGTACTGACTACCTTATGTTTACGAAACACCAGACGTTTTTGTTTGTATGGGGCATGCTACGAAAAGAGAGAAAGTATGTAAATTATCTGGCAATGAGGGCACCTCCATATTCATGTCTTTCAACGCGTCAGAGTGAATAACTGTATTGCCCTGAATGAGAACGACTCACTCTGTGATATTGTTTTATATATTATATATTTTGAGGCGTTATGAAAAATAGTTCGCGTCCTTGACTAAAAGTTTTGCTGGAAATGCGTATTTACATTTCTTCGCTTTTAGCAATGGTCATATAAGATTTTCTCTAAATTATCTGTAATTTCTGGTGTTTGGATCGGGAGGGGGGGGGGGGGGGAAATAAAGGCACAATTCTTTCGAACTTCGGTGGAATTCTTGCAGTTTTTCCTGTTACTGTGAGTCTTGTGGGCCATTTAAGATTTTCATTTAATATTCGGGTTAACGCCAGACTGGGGTTCGAGTTCCGCTCAAACTCATTAGTTTCTTTGGTCGCTGTAATCTCCCCATCCTTGTGAGCTAAGGGTGTGGAGTTTTGGGGAGCCTATAGGTCTATCTGCTGAGTCATCAGCAGGCACTGGGGGCTTGGGTGCTGATCATATGTATCAATGATCAGTTTCTAAGGCATAGTCTTGCCATTCATGAGCTGCCTTTAAACTTTTAAACTCTAGTCTCCTAATGGTATAAGACCTTGCATGTTTTCGTCTTTTGTTGTCACTACAATTGAATACGATGTTTCTTATAACAACTGCTTTTTGAGAAGGTGGATTTAAATTGTGACTGAATGGCTGACCATTGTTTGTAAGGTATATTGGGGTGAGGGAAAGGATCCAAAACGAACGAGTAAGAGCCATAATTGTTCTGTTGCTTGAGAATAAAGGTGACTACTTTCACCACCAAATTCCTTCTTTCTTGTTGATTACTAGATAATTGCAGATTATACGTGATTGATTTGAGAGAAATTACATAAACCACTGAAAGAGTTTTGAAGTGTTTGCCGAGAGAGGAACTTGGTAATATTAGATAAACTGACATGACCACACGCATGTCTATGTTTCTTTAGTTTACTTTTCTTTGGATTAGATAATAGCATTTGAACTAGAAAATAGCATTAGTTTACACCTCCATTAGACTTCTAATTCAATGAAACCGATAACTGTTATAACCTTCCATTTCCGAAATCAAGCAACAAAATTGGCATACTTTCTGAGATGGTTTGGTCACAAAGAGAGAATCGATAATAATGAAAAACAGAGCAGGGAAGGATGCGTGATTGTGACGCAATGTATGTTAAGGGTAAGGGTTTGGCGTCCTGTTGGTGAGCCGTTTATATTTCAGCCGCAAGGTGTCAGGTATTTTTTGCTTTGGAGTTACATATTACAGTATTACGGAAAAATGCATTTATACATACTTATATACAATATGCTTCCACCCCTCAACGATACATAAATTAAAAACTACACACACACACACATATATATATATAAATATAAATATATACATATATATGTATATATACTGTATATATACACATATATATATTATACATATGTCTATACACACACATATATATGTGTATATATACTGTATATACATATATACATACTATACATGTGTCTACACACACACACACACACACACACACACACACACATATATATATATATATATATATATATATATATATATATATATATATATATAAAACTTACGAAAATGCGTGTGCTTATTTATTAATAAATTCATATTTCTTTACGACCCCTATCTCTACGATTACGCATGCGTAAATAATATGAGACCCTAACCTCAAAATAGGTATTTGCGTAAGCTACTATCTTAACAGGATGTTAAATGTCAGGTTACAAACGCACCAAAATGAACGTTGTTCATCCACCAATTGATTAAACAAACGCTCCCCAAAAAAAAGATCAACTCTTAAATTACAATTAATTACATCCGATAACTTTCAGCAAGCGTACGATAGTTTCGGAAGTGGCCGCTGCGAGGCGCGATGATTAATAGCCCGACAAATCATTGCCCGCTTACTCTTGATGACGGCTTATGTGTTCTTGGGTATTCATAAGGATACGCGTAAAAGGATCAATGAATTACATTTGACCTCTGTAGCAGCTGCTTTTGGCACGGGGACGAATATTGCCGTCACACGAGTTCTAGATATTTTCGGGATGAATCAGAAATATGAGAGAGAAAAATGGAGGAAGGTGCTTGCGTTAAAATAATTGTAATTCGTGAATGATGTTTACTTTATACATTTTTCTATCTATTTATGTATCTATCTATATGTGTGTGTGCATAAAGTTCATTGGAAACGTGATGCTCAGATGCAAAAGAACCACAGGGAAAATGAAAATATGAATGAATCCTGACTAGTTTTGTCTTGCTTCTTCAAGAGGACTTGAAGAAGTAAGACGAAACTATTCAGGATCTATTCATATTTTTAATTTCCTTGTGGTTCTATTGTGTGTGTATATATATGTAAGTATATATATACATTATATTTATATATATATATATATATATATATATATATATATATATATATATATATATATATATATATATATATATATATATATTGTGTTTGCATGTATATATGTTAGGCCCCTTTACCAAATGTGTAGCAACGAAGAAAAATATTCACGCAACAAATACTGAATTATGGAGGAGCCCCATGCATAGAAATTATACACCATCAGCTGCTTCTTACACTTACTACACAGAAAGCCCAACAGCGGCACGTTGATATCAACAGTACACTCATGCTCTCCACTGCTATCCCACATCTATCCAGCGTTTCCTACCTTTAACTTACAAATGAATTAACATTGTTTTTTTTTTTTTTTTTTTTTTTTTTTTTAAACCACCATTCATTCTGTTAGACGAAACTATATGAAGTACTCAGATCAGTTCATTATACTTCCACTTGTCGTTTTCATAATAGCAATGGTTTGATGGCCACTCATGAATGGCAGAGGCAAGGGGAAGACGCATTGCCCTAGAGACTAACCATATATCATATGATCAGTGCCAAAGCCGCCCCTCTCCACCCAAGCTAGGACCAAGGAAAGCCAAGCAATGGCTACTGATGACTCAGCAGATAGACCTATAGGCTCTCCAAACACCCCCATCCTTAGCTCACAAGGATGGTAAGGTTGCAGACACTAAAGTAACTAACGAATCTGAGCAGGACTCGAACCCCGGTCTGGTAATCGCTAGGCAGAGAAATTAACAATCAGGCCACTACACATTTCTCCCGCTTACAATTTTTACGGCGCATTTACTATGTAAACATTTAATTTCAGTGGATTTAACTTTTTCCCCTTTCATACACAGGGAAAATCCTCAAATTCATTTCCAATACGGAATTTAATTCAACAATTCATAACTCTAATATTCAATGCAACGTCTTATAAGCTTCCATTTACCATCGCAGCCTTTCTCTAGCTATAATATTCAATCTCAAGTTTCCCCTTTTGTAAATAATTGACTAGTTTCACTAGTTATCCAGATATTAGTTCTGTATCATCTCTAAACACTAACTTATTCCATATTTGACTAGTTTCACAAGTTCACGACTTATTCATACATCCTGCAACTTTAACACTATGTCTAATTCTTCCTCAATCTGACTTCTGTCACCATATTTTTGAGGCTCGAAATGAGGATGGCAGGTTCATCCTTGCCAAGATTCTTGGACAGCGTGTGCTGCACTATGCTAACGGTATTTTTTTTCGATATATTTCAGAAGCA
>NC_090757.1:7241283-7243783 GCF_036898095.1 Palaemon carinicauda
AAGCTATTCCTTCAATGTTTCTTCTGAAATGAATATGAAAATAACGCTAGCATAGGACAACACATTCTTCCCAAGAATCTTGGCAAGGATGAACCTGCCACCTCAAGAAATAAAAACAAAATTTTACAGAAGACAACAATTACGACGCAAACGTCAACTTCTGAACTCATTACCATTCGGTTATTTGTCAAACTTCGATTACACTGTTGCTACCGATCTCTGGTGATTTACGAATCATCTCGAAATTGACGGTAATCATCCCTTGTTAAGCTCCTATCCGAGGAAATGGGAGGTCATTGCGAGGGATGATTTGAAGGAGAGATCGTCCTTTCCTATCGGGAACTAACGGCACTATATATCAACAGTCCTTCTTTTATTTTAATTCTTGTTTAAAGGTTTTAAAGGCAGCTCATGAATGGCAGAGGTATGGGACAGTGCCCTAGAGACTGACCATATTATATATGTCCTATATCCTCTGTACCATGGTCTTCCACTGTCTTGGGTTAGAGTTCTCTTGCTTTAGGGTACATTCAAGTACACTATTCTATATTGTTATTTTGAAGTTTTAATAGTTTAAGTATGAAAGAATTATTTTAATGTTATTATTATTCTTAAAATTCTCTTGCAGTTTTTCCTTGTTTCCTTTCCTCACTGAGCTATTTTTCTTGTTGGAGCCTTTAGGCTTATAGCATCCAGTTTTTCTAACTAGGGTTGTAGCTTAGCAAGTAATAATAATGGTAATAATAATAATAATAGTAATAATAATAATAATAATAATATGATCAGCGCCCAAGCCCCCTCTCCACTCAAGCTAGTACCAAGGAAGGCCACGCAATGGCTGCTGATGACTCGGCAGATAGACCTATAGATTCCCCCACCCGCCACTCCTTAGTTCACAAGGATGGTAAGGTTGCAGCTACCAAAGGAACTAGCGAGTTTGAGCAGGACTCAAACCCTAGTCTGGCGTTCATCAGGCAAGGACATTACCACATCGACCACCACAACCCTTTGATTTGTCTTTCCATCTCTAGATAATCCTCATTTAAGGGACTCAATTGATCGTACACTTAAACTGACGTCAGAAGAATTGATTCCTAGTATTATTACTAGCTAAGCTACAACCCTAATTGTAAAAGAAAGATGCTATAACGCTAAGGGTTCCAAAACAGGTAAAAATAGCCCAGAGAGGAAAGGAAATAAGGAAATAAATAAACGATATAAGAAGTAATGACCAATTAAAATAAAATATTTTAAAAACATTAACAACATTAAAACATAAATTTCATATATATATAAAAAAAGACTTATGTCAGCCTGTTTAACATAAAAACAATTAGTTTTTCTTTGACATCATTTACATGTCAGGGGTACAGGGTTGCTATTTCTATGATCAACAGAAGACTTTCCATAAGTGGTGCCCAATACTTTTCGGGGAAAGTTACATTATACTTTCAGTTAAATAACTTGAGTCTTGCAACAAGAGGACAAAATTACATTACAGTGGAAATTATATATATATATATATATATATATATATATATATATATATATATATATATATATATATATAATATTCAGAAAGCCACAAATACCTCATAATATTGAATTTTCACTGTCTCGGGTTTAGAGACCCAAGTGGATTCACTTTATGATAATAGCTTTTGGTTGGCTGAGGATTCGAACTCGGGCCAAGGAAACTGAGGTTTCAATAACTTACCACCGGGCCAATTATATATATATATATATATATATATATATATATATATATATATATATATGTGTGTGTGTGTGTGTGTGTGTGTGTGTATGAAACCTTTCATCTCCTTCGTTTAAAGGCTTAAAGGCCGCTCATGAATGACGGAGGCAAGAGACACTGACATTGCCCTAACATGCAGGAAATGCTCCGGAGACTGACCATATATACATATGATCAGCGAACAAGCTCCCCCCACCTCCACCCAAGCTAGGACCAAGGAGGGCCTGGCAATGGCTGTTGATGACTCAGCAGATAGACCTATAGGCTCCACCAAACCCCACATCCTCAGCTTACAAGGATAGTGAGGTTGTAGCGACCAAAGAAACTAACGAGTTTGAGCGGGATTCGAACCCCAGTATGGCGATCACCAGTCAGGGACGTTACCACATCGGCCACCACATCCCTGCATTTTGCTATTACTGCTGACATAGCTATTACTGTCGTTAATGACGTCGCAGTAATAATAGACCGGCTAATTACTGTAAATAATTGCATAGCATTCCGACAGATGTCTCTGATGATCGGATGTGCCTTTCAAGACTATTGAGGGGAGAGAGATCAAACCTCTAACAGGGATGGTAGGCTAACTCCTAATTCGATATGCAGGTCAGTTATAAAGAGAGATTTCAAAACAACAAATTTCAATCACATTGGGTTTCCTGATATGATTAGTGAAATGAGTGGGGAAGGGGGACCACAGCTTAAATCAGGAAGTCTGAAGGTTGGCTCTTGTTGTTGTTCTTA
>NC_090757.1:7256283-7271283 GCF_036898095.1 Palaemon carinicauda
GTGAAGAAAGGAAATAAGGAAATAAATAAACTACAAGAGAAGTAATTAAGAACTAAAATGAAATATGAAGTTCCCTCTGTGTTGACTCCAACAATGCAAAGGTCCACACCAGGCTGCCGATTCCCAAATTCCGGTATTTATTGATTTCTTTGGCATTCTCATAAGAATATCAAAAGGGTAAAAAATCTCCCGATACCGAAAACTTGTTGAACAGAAGTGAACTTATATTCATGTTTACTCAAGCAACCTTAGTTGTTTTCTCCTAAATTTTATCTATCAACTGTAAATGAATAAAATCATAAAGATATGTAATGGATCTACGCTATCCCACAGGAAATACATTTGCTATTTCATAATTTGCAGATGTGGTTACTGATAACCTGTAAATTGTTTCATCCATAAATTATTAAAATAACTTATATATATTCTAAGATTATCAGAGTTACAGATAAGCTATAAATTGTTTTCTCCATAAACTATTAGAATATATTTCTTCTAATATCATCAGTTACGGATAAGTTCTAAATTGTTTCCTCCATAAATGATTAAAATACATATCTTCTAATATTGTTAGAACTACCAACAAGCTATAAATAGTTTCTTCCTTATAAATGAACAAAGAATATATATCCTAAGATTGTCAGAGTTACTGCTAAGCTATAAATTGTTTCCTCAATAAATGATCAAAATATATATTTTCTAAGATTATAATTATCAGACTTACTGACAAGCTATAAATAGTTTCCTCAATAAATGACTAAAATCTATATTTTCCAAAATTGTCAGAATTATTGACAAGCTATAGATTGTTTCCTCAATAAATTATCAAAATATATATCTTATAAGATGGTCGAAACTGACAAGTTATGAATCATTTCCTTAATAAATGATTAAAATATACATCTAATAAGATTGTCAGACTTATTGACAAGTTATAATTTGTCTTCCATAAATGATAGAAAATATATCTTCAAAGGACTGTCAGAGTTACTAACAAGCCATAAATTGTTTCTTTCCCCTAAATTATTAATGAATAGGCCTATATCTTCTATGATTGTCTGAGAGGTAGGTTTTATTGATAAAGTTTCCTGTATCTACAGATACTTATGATAACATTTCTGTCATTTTATTAGATCTTTTGTGATCGAATTGTCGAGATATTGTAGCAACATTTGACCTGCACCCTCAAGACGAAATTGGTCTGCGTGGAACTCTCCTAATTCTCCCAAACAATGGCAATTATAATTTTGACATCAATATGTGGCCGGATTTCCTACTTGGGCATCTCCTTCATCGCAAAAGGAATTTTTATTGAAATATCCTTAACACACAGATAAATAAATAACTCTTGCACGGTATCAGGACAACTGCCCCCTGGACAACTGGCCCCCGGACAACTGCCCCCTGACATCTGCCCCCAGGACAGCTGCCCCCGTAGGAAAACTGCCCCCGGGACAATTGCCCTTGTAAAACCACTGGACAATGGTGTAAAAAATAAAAATACATAATAACTATTAAAACTAATGTTTTATTATTGTTAATAAAAATACATGATTTAAAAAATACATGTTTTAAAAAGATAACATTATATACTGAAATTTGTACATAGATGGGTTGCAGAAATATTGAAAAGGGATTTAAATACTAGAATTTTAAATTGTGAGCTATGTATCTCAAAAATTCCAATACATGGTGGTTCTCAAATTCTAGCACAATGTTTGCTATTTGTATGCTAGAATCCTGATAGCGTTTTCTTCGATAGCAATAGATTTAGCCTTTATTTCCTGTTGTACAAAACAAAACTTCTTACTTTCTTCTTTTTTACATAGCCAACTACTTCATTTTCACAAACTTTTACTTTCGCTTTACAGTTAATATGGCGGCGTTTTTCACATTCATAAGATGTAACATTATTTGCCAATTCCTCCTGCTTCATAAAGATGTATCCTTCATAAATAAGCTTCATTTTTCCACGTTCACTTTTGACGAACTCCATGATGGGTTATGTTACTTCTTGTATTTCTGAATAGACACTGGATCCTTCTTACTTTTTTTTTTGTAAACATTTGTTTGACTATACAGACTTAGCCAATTGGCGATAGCTTTTGAAAATAAACTATAACGCGTATGACCGATTAGACACGGGATCCTTCTTACTTTCTTCTTTTTGTAAACATTTGTTTGACTATACAGAATTAGCCAATTGGCGATAGCTTTCGAAAATAAACTATAACGCGTATGACCGATTAGACACGGGATCCTTCTTACTTTCTTCTTTTTGTAAACATTTGTTTGACTATACAGAATTAGCCAATTGGCGATAGCTTTCGAAAATAAACTATAACGCGTATGACCGATTAGACACGGGATCCTTCTTACTTTCTTCTTTTTGTAAACATTTGTTTGACTATACAGAATTAGCCAATTGGCGATAGCTTTTGAAAATAAACTATAACGCGTATGACCGATTAGACACGGGATCCTTCTTACTTTCTTCTTTTTGTAAACATTTGTTTGACTATACAGAATTAGCCAATTGGCGATAGCTTTCGAAAATAAACTATAACGCGTATGACCGATTAGACACGGGATCCTTCTTACTTTCTTCTTTTTGTAAACATTTGTTTGACTATACAGAATTAGCCAATTGGCGATAGCTTTCGAAAATAAACTATAACGCGTATGACCGATTAGACACGGGATCCTTCTTACTTTCTTCTTTTTGTAAACATTTGTTTGACTATACAGAATTAGCCAATTGGCGATAGCTTTCGAAAATAAACTATAACGCGTATGACCGATTAGACACGGGATCCTTCTTACTTTCTTCTTTTTGTAAACATTTGTTTGACTATACAGAATTAGCCAATTGGCGATAGCTTTCGAAAATAAACTATAACGCGTATGACCGATTAGACACGGGATCCTTCTTACTTTCTTCTTTTTGTAAACATTTGTTTGACTATACAGAATTAGCCAATTGGCGATAGCTTTCGAAAATAAACTATAACGCGTATGACCGATTAGACACGGGATCCTTCTTACTTTCTTCTTTTTGTAAACATTTGTTTGACTATACAGAATTAGCCAATTGGCGATAGCTTTCGAAAATAAACTATAACGCGTATGACCGATTAGACACGGGATCCTTCTTACTTTCTTCTTTTTGTAAACATTTGTTTGACTATACAGAATTAGCCAATTGGCGATAGCTTTCGAAAATAAACTATAACGCGTATGACCGATTAGACACGGGATCCTTCTTACTTTCTTCTTTTTGTAAACATTTGTTTGACTATACAGAATTAGCCAATTGGCGATAGCTTTCGAAAATAAACTATAACGCGTATGACCGATTAGACACGGGATCCTTCTTACTTTCTTCTTTTTGTAAACATTTGTTTGACTATACAGAATTAGCCAATTGGCGATATCTTTCGAAAATAAATATAACTCGTATGACCGATTAGACACGGGATCCTTCTTACTTTCTTCTTTTTGTAAACATTTGTTTGACTATACAGAATTAGCCAATTGGCGATAGCTTTTGAAAATAAACTATAACGCGTATGACCGATTAGACACGGGATCCTTCTTACTTTCTTCTTTTTGTAAACATTTGTTTGACTATACAGAATTAGCCAATTGGCGATAGCTTTCGAAAATAAACTATAACGCGTATGACCGATTAGACACGGGATCCTTCTTACTTTCTTCTTTTTGTAAACATTTGTTTGACTATACAGAATTAGCCAATTGGCGATAGCTTTCGAAAATAAACTATAACGCGTATGACCGATTAGACACGGGATCCTTCTTACTTTCTTCTTTTTGTAAACATTTGTTTGACTATACAGAATTAGCCAATTGGCGATAGCTTTCGAAAATAAACTATAACGCGTATGACCGATTAGACACGGGATCCTTCTTACTTTCTTCTTTTTGTAAACATTTGTTTGACTATACAGAATTAGCCAATTGGCGATAGCTTTCGAAAATAAACTATAACGCGTATGACCGATTAGACACGGGATCCTTCTTACTTTCTTCTTTTTGTAAACATTTGTTTGACTAAACAGAATTAGCCAATTGGCGATATCTTTCGAAAATAAATATAACTCGTATGACCGATTAGACACGGGATCCTTCTTACTTTCTTCTTTTTGTAAACATTTGTTTGACTATACAGAATTAGCCAATTGGCGATAGCTTTCGAAAATAAACTATAACGCGTATGACCGATTAGACACGGGATCCTTCTTACTTTCTTCTTTTTGTAAACATTTGTTTGACTATACAGAATTAGCCAATTGGCGATAGCTTTCGAAAATAAACTATAACGCGTATGACCGATTAGACACGGGATCCTTCTTACTTTCTTCTTTTTGTAAACATTTGTTTGACTATACAGAATTAGCCAATTGGCGATAGCTTTCGAAAATAAATATAACTCGTATGACCGATTAGACACGGGATCCTTCTTACTTTCTTCTTTTTGTAAACATTTGTTTGACTATACAGAATTAGCCAATTGGCGATAGCTTTCGAAAATAAACTATAAATCGTACGACCGATTAGACACGGGATCCTTCTTACTTTCTTCTTTTTGTAAACATTTGTTTGACTATACAGAATTAGCCAATTGGCGATAGCTTTCGAAAATAAACTATAACGCGTATGACCGATTAGACACGGGATCCTTCTTACTTTCTTCTTTTTGTAAACATTTGTTTGACTATACAGAATTAGCCAATTGGCGATAGCTTTCGAAAATAAATATAACTCGTATGACCGATTAGACACGGGATCCTTCTTACTTTCTTCTTTTTGTAAACATTTGTTTGACTATACAGAATTAGCCAATTGGCGATAGCTTTCGAAAATAAACTATAAATCGTACGACCGATTAGACACGGGATCCTTCTTACTTTCTTCTTTTTGTAAACATTTGTTTGACTATACAGAATGAGCCAATTGGCGATAGCTTTTGAAAATAAACTATAACTCGTATGACCGATTAGACACGGGATCCTTCTTACTTTCTTCTTTTTGTAAACATTTGTTTGATTATACAGAATGAGCCAATTGGTGATAGCTTTCGAAAATAAACTATAACTCGTATGACCGATTAGACACGGGATCCTTCTTATTTTCTTCTTTTTGTAAACATTTGTTTGACTATACAGAATGAGCCAATTGGCGATAGCTTTTGAAAATAAACTATAACTCGTATGACCGATTAGACACGGGATCCTTCTTACTTTCTTCTTTTTGTAAACATTTGTTTGACTATACAGAATGAGCCAATTGGTGATAGCTTTCGAAAATAAACTATAAATCGTACGACCGATTACCTAATTAGGAAATAACTACATAAATGGTAATAAATTTAGGAAATAGATACAATTATTTGTTCAATGACCGAATGAGTAATTAGGAAGACATCTTCGTAAATTTTTACTAAAAAGTAATTACGTAAATGGCAATATGGGGGGCAATTTTCCAGGGGACAGTAGTCCTACGGGGGCAATTGTCCTGGGGGCAGTTGTCGGGGGGCAACTGTCCTGGGGGCAGTTGTCTCGGGGGCAGTTGTCCTTGATCCCTCTTGCACTATAAGCGATTGGGACTCGAGGACTATTTCTATCTAATGAAATATTCTTAGCACCAAGATAAAAAACTCTTGCAAAATAATTCATTGAGACTCGAGGACTATTTCTATCTATTGAAATATTCTTAGCACAAAGATAAAAAACTCTTGCAAAAAAATTCATTGGGACTCGAGGACTATTTCTATCTATTGAAATATTCTTAGCACAAAGATAAAAAACTCTTGCAAAATAATTCATTGGGACTCGAGGACTATTTCTATCAACTGAAATATTCTTGGCACCAAGATAAAAAAAAAACTCTTGCAAGATAATTCATTGGGACTCGAGGACTATTTCTATCTATTGAAATATTCTTAGCACCAAGATAAAAAACTCTTGCAAAATAATTCATTGGGACTCGAGGACTATTTCTATCAACTGAAATATTCTTGGCACCAAGATAAAAAAAAACTCTTGCAAGATAATTCATTGGGACTCGAGGACTATTTCTATCTATTGAAATATTCTTAGCACAAAGATAAAAAACTTTTGCAAAATAATTCATTGGGACTCGAGGACTATTTCTATCAACTGAAATATTCTTGGCACCAAGATAAAAAAAAACTCTTGCAAGATAATTCATTGGGACTCGAGGACTATTTCTATCTATTGAAATATTCTTAGCACAAAGATAAAAAACTCTTGCAAAATAATTCATTGGGACTCGAGGACTATTTCTATCAACTGAAATATTCTTGGCACCAAGATAAAAAAAAACTCTTGCAAGATAATTCATTGGGACTCGAGGACTATTTCTATCTATTGAAATATTCTTAGCACAAAGATAAAAAACTCTTGCAAAATAATTCATTGGGACTCGAGGACTATTTCTATCAACTGAAATATTCTTGGCACCAAGATAAAAAAAAACTCTTGCAAGATAATTCATTGGGACTCGAGGACTATTTCTATCTATTGAAATATTCTTAGCACAAAGATAAAAAACTCTTGCAAAATAATTCATTGGGACTCGAGGACTATTTCTATCAACTGAAATATTCTTGGCACCAAGATAAAAAAAAACTCTTGCAAGATAATTCATTGGGACTCGAGGACTATTTCTATCTATTGAAATATTCTTAGCACAAAGATAAAAAACTCTTGCAAAATAATTCATTGGGACTCGAGGACTATTTCTATCAACTGAAATATTCTTGGCACCAAGATAAAAAAAAACTCTTGCAAAATAATTCATTGGGACTCGATGACTATTTCTAACTTTAAGTCTTGATCAGCAGTCTGCCAGTCTCTATTTAACGATTTAAAGGCCACTCATGAATGGCAGAAGAAAGAGACTGTGACAATGCCTTAGCTAATATAACAATGACCTTGAGACTGGCTATACACACATATGATCGGCGACTAAGCAACCTCTACACCCAAACTAGGACCAAGAAGGGCCAGACAATGGTTGTTCTTGATTCAGTAGGTATGCGTGTATGCTTCTCCAAACACCCACCCATAGCTCAAAAGGATGGTGACGTAGCAAACGCTACAAGAAACTATCGAGCTTGAGAAGGTCTCGAACCCCAGTCTGATATCGTACGTTTATCTAATCAGGCAAAATCAAATGTTTTTCATGTTTATATAAATATAACAGTTTACCTGACACTAAAAGAAAATACAGAAATTAATTGGTGGCCTGTTTGATTGAGATCTATGTTCATCTGTGATTGCAAAGGACCTGAAGGTTGCTAATTGAGAAAGTACTCAAGATGTACTGGAATGAATGTACACAAAATATTCATGATGTTTGCATTTATTATTATTATTATTATTATTATTATTATTATTATTATTGTTATTATTATTATTATTGTTGCTGTTGTTGTTATTATCATTATTTTTATTATCATTATCATTATTATTATATTACTATTATTATCATTGTTATCATTATCATTATTTTCATTATCATTATTACAATTATCAGCATTATTATTATTATTATGATTATAAATAGTAGGTTGGACAGGGCACCAGCTACCCGTTGAGATACTACCACTATAGAGTTTTGGGGTCCTTTGACTGGCCAGACAGTACTACATTGGATCCTTTTCTCTGTTTACGGTTCATTTCCCATTTGCCTACACATACACCGAATTGTCTGGCCTATTCTTTACATATTCTCCTCTGTCCCCATACACCTGACAACACTTGAGATTACCAAAACAATTCTTCACCCAAGGAGTTCACTACTGCACTGTAGTTGTTCAATGGCCACTTTCCTCTTATAAGGGTAGAAGAGGCTCTTCAGCTATGGTAAGCAGTTCTTCTAGAGGGACACTCAAAAATCAAACCATTGTTCTCTAGTCTTGGGTAGAGCCACAGCCTCTATACCAAGGTCTTCCACTATCTTGGATGAGAGTTCTCTTGCTTGAGGGTACACTCAGGCTCACTATTCTGTCTTATTTCTCTTCCTCTTGTTTTATTAAAGTTTTTATAGTTTATATAGGAACTATTTATTTTAATGTTAGTGTTCCTGAAATATTTTATTTTTCCTTGTTTCCTTTCCTCACTAGGCTATTTTCCCTGTTCCTGTTGGAGCCCCTGGGCTTATAGCATCCTGCTTTTCCAACTAAGGTTGTAGCTTAGCAAATAATAATATTATTATTATTATTATTATTATTATTACTATTATTATTATTATTATTATTATTATTATCATCATCATCATGGAATAAAAAGTTACAAAAGATAGATGATTTTCTCCAGTGATATTTCTTAATCAGGATACCCCTTTCCCCAACTGACTCTAGATATCAGCAATCCTAAAACATTAAACTGTTTACAGACCAATACAACGTCTAAATTTGCCTAGGATTAGTTTGGGAGTAGACCAGGTCTTCATTTGGAGAAGAAAAGAAGAAAAAAAATCCGAGCTTTTGACGAAGGATGAATAAGAGGATCTTCTTTGCTGAATGGAAGGAGAAAATGCGGATTACTGTAAGCGTACCTAAGACCTCAAAAGGCGATCTGTTCGGATCTTTTAAAAAGAGACAGTCTGTTGATTTGCTCGTGGCCAATTTTCCTTGATTATTCTATTGTTTCCATGACCTAAAAGGATTTAAGAAATTTGATTATTTCTCTGATATTTGTTCTTTCCTAGATTAATTGATTGATTTGGAGTTTTTTGGCATTCTGATATCGAAGGTCATTGACGCCTAATCTTAATCGGAAATTCGCCGTAATTTTACCCTGGATTATTATTATATTTTACGGGGTGGTGACCATAATATCACTCCTCTACATCAATAAATCCATTTTCAATACGGTAAAAATTCTGGAATAAATGTTGCCAGACACTTACCGTTTTTTTAATGTAATTATTTAACAGTGTTTGCTATAAATAATGAATAAAAAAGATACTCAATTTGAAATCATAAAAGTGAAGATGTCCGTATAAATGTTAAATAACCTACAGAAGACCTGCTTCTGAAATAAATCTAAAAATACCACTAGCAAGTTACACCACATCCTGCCCAAGAATCTTGGCAAGGATGAACCTGCCATCCTCACCTCGAACATCCAAAATATGGTGTCAGAAGTCAGATAGAGGTAAATAAGACATGGCGTTAAAGTTGACGGATATATGAATAAGTCGTGAACAGAATCCATAATCGGTTCACGACTTTGTGACGATGATAGAAAACTGATTTGGGGATGATTAGTGAAACTTGTTACATAGGAAAAAGTTCGAATTATTTTCAAGATTTTATAGTTTATGTGAGAGATTTATTTTAATGCTGTTATTGTTCTTAAACTTTTCTTGTAGTTTTTCCTGATTTCCTTTCTCCACTGGGCTATTTTCCCTGTTGGAACCCTTGGGCTTATAGCATCCTGCCTTTTCAGCTAAGGTTGTAGCTTAGCAAGTAATAATAACAACAACCTTCACTGGGCTATTTTCCCTGTTGGAACCCTTGGGCTTATAGAATCCTGCTTTTTCAACTAGGGTTGTAGCTTAGCAAGTAGTAACAACAACAACAACAACAACAAAAACAGTAATAATAATAATAATAATAATAATAATAATAATAATAATAATAATACAGAACTGATATCTGGATAACTAGCCAAACTACTTTTATCAAAGTTGCTTCTCTTTCGTCTCCCTGACTTCCCCCAAATTGGCGCACTACCTCATACTGATTGACGAGGAGTCAAGTAAATTAATCCGAAAAAAGGATTTCAATATCAATTTATTTTCAGAACGGATTTGCTGTAAATTTGAAAACCTTGGCACGTCCACCTTCGCCTTAACGACGACCATCCCAACCTTTACAATTATTACTATTATTATTATTATTATCATTACTTCCTAAGCTAAACCTTAGTTGGAAAAGGGATGTTATAAACCCCGAGGGCTCCAACAGGGAAAATAGCTCAGTGAAGAGCCGAAACAAGAAAAAATAAAATATTTAAGAACAGTAACAAGAGTAAAATAGATATTTCTTAAATAAACAATAAATACTTTATCAAAACAAGAGGAAGAGAAATACAGTAGAATAGTGTGCCCGAATGTACCTTCAAGAAAGAGAACTCTAACCCAACACAGTGGAAGACCATGATACAGAGGCTATGGCATTACCAAAGACAAGAGAACAATAGTTTGATTTTTGAGTGTCCTTCTCCTAGAAGAGCTGCTGGTAGTCATCTGACATAACGATGGTCAATTTTGTCTTCTAATTTTGATAAAAAAGATTATTCAACTAATGTTTATATTGTCGTTTTACCTGTCATCTCTAAAAAAACATTATTTCATATATTCATTTACATATCTGTTCATATCGAAAGGACCTTACTTAATACTATTTTAACAACGTACCACCAAAACACACTATATCAATATTATTATTATCATTATGGTTTTTATTATTATCATTATTACTATTAGTTGATTTTATTATTATTATTATTATTATTATTATTATTATTATTATTATTATTATTATTATTATTATTATTATCATCCTTAGTAGTAGTAGTAGTAGTAGTAGCAGTAGTATTTGTTGCTGTTGTTGTAGTAGTACCTTAAGTCACAACCCTAGTTGGAAAAGCAAGATGTTATACGGCAAAAGGCTCCTACAAGGAAACAAATCTCAATGAAGAATTGAAATAAAGAAACAAATAGAATAAAATAGTGTGTGAGTGTACCTTTAATTAAGCAAGAGAACTCTAACCAAACACAGTGGAAGACTATGGCACAACCCAACATTAGAGAACAATGGTTTGATTTTGGAATGTTCTTCTCCTAGAAGAGCTGCTTACCATAGAAAACGAGTCTCTTTTACCATTACAAAGTGGAAAGCAGCCACTGACTAATCAGAGTGCAGTTGTTAAACCCCTTGAGTGAAGAAGAATTGTTTGGTTAACTTAGTGTTGTCAGATGTATGAGGAAAGAGGAGTATATGTAGGTAAAGGAAAAGTGAGTGTACCTACAGAGAGAGAGAGAGGAGAGAGAGAGAGAGAGAGAGAGAGAGAGAGAGAGAGAGAGAGAGATCCAATATAGAATCCTGGCCAGTCAAAAGACCCAATAACTGTGCAGCGATAGTATCTCAAAGGGTGTCTGGTGTCTTGGCCAACCTACTACCTATTTGTAGTTATCAACAACAGTAATTTCCCACAATTCTAGGTTGCATCTTTTTGATAGGCGGTCATATAATTTGGTACGACATCATCCTGATATAATCTCGTCTATTGACATCTCGCAAATGATGCCGTATATCATCCTTCGATAACTTCTAAAACTTGTGATGTTTTCGTATTACGGAGACAGAGAGAGAGAGAGAGAGGGGGGGGGGGCGTCAGTCCTATACCATCAATCTATGGTGTAGGGCAGACGTCTATTTACATAGGTTCAATTTTCTACTATCCTTTTCTGACCGTTCATTTTCGTGTTTCAACTTATTTTTTTTTTGTTCATTTTTGTGCTTCAAGTTTTATCTTCGTTCATTTTTGTGCTTCAAGTTTTTTCTTTGTTCATTTTCGTGTTTCAACTTATTTTCTTTGATCATTTTCATGTTTCACCCTAATTTTCTATGTTCCTTTTCATGTTTCAACTTATCTATTTGTTCATTTTCGTATTTCAACTAACTTACTTAGTTCATTTTCGTGTTTCAACTTATTTTCTTAGTTCATTTTCGTATTTCAAGTCATTTTCTTAGTTCATTTTCATGTTTCAAATTATTTTATTTGTTCATTTTCGTGTTCCATTTTATTTTCTTAGTTCATTTTCGGTTTTTCAACTTATTTTCCTAGTTTGGTTTCGTGTTTCAACTTAATTTTCTATGTTTATTTTCGTGTTTCAACTTATTTTTTTTTTGTTAATTTTCGTGTTTCATCATATATTCGTTGTTCATTTTCGTGTTTCAACATATTTTCTTTGTTGATTTACGTGTTTAAACTAATTTTCTTTGTTAATTTTTGTGTTTCAGCTTATTTCCTTTGTTCATTTTCGTGTTTTAACTTATTTACTTTGTTCATTTTCGTGTTTTAACTTATTTTCTTTGTTCAGTTTCGTGTTTCATTTTATTTTCTTGGTTCATTTTCGTGTTTCTACTTTTTTTTTCCATTTTCGTGTTTCATCTTAATTTCTTTGTTCACTTTCGTGTTTCAACTTATTTTCGTTCTTCATTTCGTGTTTCAACTTATTTTCTTTGTTCATTTTCGTGTTTCAACATATTTTTTTTGTTAATTTTCCTGTTTCAACTTATTTTCTTGGTAAATTTTCTTGTTTCAACTTCTGTTCTTCCCTTTGCATTAAATTTCAACGTTTTCAAATATGTTCTACATTATAGCAATTATTTTTTTTCTTACAAATGCCTATGCAGTTCTAAATCTCTTTGTTCATTTTCGTGTTTTAACTTATTTTCTTAGTTCATTTCGCGTTTCATCTTATTTTCTTAGTTCATTTTCGTCGTTTCATCTTACTTTCTTAGTTCATTTTCGTGTTTCATCTTATTTTCCTTTTCCATTTTCGTGTTTCAAGTTATTTTCTTTGTTCACTTTCGTATTTCATCTTATTTTCTTAGTTCATTTATGTGTTTCAATTTATTTTCTTTGTTCATTTTCCTGTTTCATCTTATTTGCTTTGGTTCATCTTCGTGTTTCAACTTATTTTCTTTGTTCATTTTCTTGTTTCGACTTTCTCTCCTTCCTTTTGCATTAAATTTCAGTTTTTTCTGATATGTTCTACATTATAGCAATTAATTTTTTCTTACAAATGCCTATGAAGTACTAGATTTGTCTGGTATTTCTACTGTATGGCAAAGTTTTATTTATAGTATAATCTATTTACTGTAAAACCATAAGGGAAAGAAAAACTTTGAAAAATAAAGATTAGCGGTATTAGACACTGAATAATATAATGGATTTCCCTTGGACCAGGGAGGGCCAGGCAATGACTGCTGATGCCTCCCCAAAAGGCCTCATCCCCTGTTCACAGGGATAGTAAGGTTGCAAACACTACTAGAAACTAACGAGATCAAACTTGAACTCCTGTCTAATAGATTGCCAGGCAGTATGTTTCCAGTAGGGTACCATAACCACAATCAACAAGTAAACCCTGTCTAACAGATTGCCTGGCAGGTACGTTTCAAATAGGCTACCTCAACTACAAGTAGTAAATTAAAGGTACGGCTAATCGAGAACTAAAATGATATCTGAATAGTATTGCCAGAAAGTTACGTATGCCATTCGTTAGAGACAATAATATATGTAATAAAAAAGGCTATGAATTATTTAATTATGCGCATACTAAATTATGCCCCAAAGAGGAGCACTCTTTTCTTATAAGTCAAAAAGCAATAAGTTCATATTACCTTGACAGTATCACTTTTCAGTAGAATTTTCCTTCCACGAGGAAAATACTCAATTTGGACATACGTCACTACCTGAGAGAGAGAGAGAAAGAGAGAGAGAAGAGAGAGAGAGAGAGAGAGAGAGAGAGAGAGGAGAGAGAGAGAGAGAGAGAGAGAGAGAGAGAGAGAGTATATCAAGGGACAACGCGGCAGCAACCACATACGCAATGCTAATGCAATCAACGAAACCTTACTGAGAAAGTTTGCAATATATCCTGGAGTCGATCCGAGATTTGTCTTCAAAAGCAGAAACCATTTCAGCGTCTTTCACCAGATTTCATAGGCACCAATACCGGTTTATAATACCGTGACGCTAGTGTTTAGAAATCAATCAGTCAATTAATGCTTTATAGATGGCCTAACGAATTATACTTTAAGTTTTTAAGTTCAAACGATGTTTATTGAAAGAAACTAGATAAAAAAAGGCTTATTATTCATAAGCGATATCACTTTAACAATGTTGAAAAAATATATTTATAATTTTTGTTATCTGATTTATGGAAAATAAAAAAAAAAGTAAAAATCTCGAATAAAAAGAACACACAAAATACTAACACGCTATATATATATATATATATATATATATATATATATATATATATATATATATATATATATATATATATATATATATATATGTATATATATATATATATATATATATATATATATATATATATATAATATATTATATATATATATATATATACAGTATATACAGTATATATACATAGATAAAATTTAGATACGAAACTAGAAAGAGAAAGTAAAAGTTTAGGTAGCAATCAGAGAGAGAGAGAGAGAGAGAGAGAGAGAGAGAGAGAGGAGAGAGAGAGAGAGAGAGAGAGAGAGAGAGAGAGAGAGAGAGAGAGAGCAGTAAATGATCCTAGTGCCCCCCCTCAGTCGAAGAAGTTGTGCTAACATGAGAGAAAGAAAATGAACCTGCAACTTTTCAACTGACATTTCAATTTAGTGTTCAATTTGCTTGATGGTAAAAGCAATGTGAGTAATATGTAATCTAGTCAACTTGGCAATACCAAGGGTAATAAGGTTGAGTGGCTCATCTCCGCTATATGATTTAATAAAGAGCAAGTATATACACACACACACACACACACACACACACACACACACACACATATATATATATATATATATATATATATATATATATATATATATATATATATATAATATGCACACATATATGTATACATATACATATATGTATATATATACATCTATATGTATATATATATATATATATATATATATATATATATATATATATATACATATATATATATATATATATATATATATATATATATATATATATATATATATATATATATATATATATATACATGTATGATATACAATACCAAGGGTAATAAGGTTGAGTGGCTCATCTCCGCTATTTGATTTAATAAAGAGCAAGTGTCCATACACACACACACACACACACACACACACACACACACACACAGACA
>NC_090757.1:7283039-7285539 GCF_036898095.1 Palaemon carinicauda
ATAATAATAATAATATAATAATAATAATAATAAGTAACAACCTTCATCATTGTCTCTTTATTTCCATTATTTCTTTCATCCTCATCCTACAACGACCACCCACTACATCCTCCCCCCCCTCCTCTAAGAGCATTGACGTCATTCTCCTCATTCTGTAATCTTGGTGGCGTCTTGCATCTCTCTTTTGAAATGGACACAGTTTATTGGCAGAACCCCTTCAGCTTAACAATATATGTCTGTCTTTATGTCTGTCTGTCTGTCTGTCTTTTTTTGTTTTTACCAGGAAAGACTATGAATTATAATCCAGGTCAATATAAGCAAAATTCTCTCTCTCTCTCTCTCTCTCTCTCTCTCTCTCTCTCTCTCTCTCTCCTCTCTCTCTCTCTCTCTCTCTCTCTCTCTCTCTCTCTGAATTATAATCAGGTCAATAAAAGCAAAATGATTTTTAATCTCTCTCTCTAAATATAATCAGGGTCAATGAAAGGCATAATTTTTTATCTCTCTCTCTCTCTCTCTCTCTCTCTCTCTCTCTCTCTCTCTCTCTCTCTCTCTCTCTCTCTCTCTCATTATCAGCTGGTTAATGTTTTCGCCCTCATTAGCATTCGCCCAAATGTTCTAGTGGCATCTTTAGAAATGAGCTTTGCCAGAGGTCTCAACTCAAGAGACGAAGTAACCCGAGCAGAGAAACATTTACAGTGTATCTTTATCTACCTCATTATCTCCGCCAACGTAGTTGGAAGTGGGTTATGTTTTCCCCGTTTGTGAGTTTGTTTGTCAACAGCTCCTGGCCACAATTTTCATAATAGATTAATGAAACTTGCAGGGATTAACTATTATGTAAAAAGCTGGAAATGATTAAATTTCGGAAGGTCAAGGTCAAGGCCAATTCACGTAATCATCCATGAGTTTGGATATCGTCGTCTCATACTGTAGACCTCAAAGTTGGTTCGTATTAGAATGTAAGAAAATTAACAACCAATTAATACATATTAAGGTCAAAGGTCAAGGTCAGGTTGATAACTAAGCAGCCGCGGTATAGGGTCTGATCTCTACTGAGTGATTCTTTAATTTATCTTTGAGATCCTTGTGCCTCATTACCATCAGATATCTCCTATCAATATAATTTGAATTTTTGTTTTATTATACTATACATTCATCCTAATATTTCTAGTTTTGTGTACTTATCTACCTATATTTTTCACAAATCAATTACACCACTTTCTCGCTAATTCCATCCTAATCTTTTCCAACCGTGTATGTTCCATTAATAATGTGACTGTCAAAAATGACGGCTGATCGCTTAAAATATGTACATAAACGCACACGCACACAGTCAACCCTTCCCACCGCCTCTCTCTTTCCTAATTACCAACAAGAAGTTTGGACAGTTTGTGGGAAATTGTCGTTTACGACTGGATGCCGCACAGCGTGACAGGATATATATATATATATATATATATATATATATATATATATATATATATATATATATGTATGTATATATATAAACATATATATATATATATATATATATATATATATATATATATATATATATTATATATAGTATATATATATATATATATATATATAATATATATATAATATATATATATAGTCAGACACTATTATATAAGGAAGATTTTCAATCGTGCTAATTGTTACATTGATCATCATATTCTTCACATGCTTCTATATCGTGTTATCCTTAACATAAGAAGCAGTACCACCATCATATTTGTTTTCTTTTAGTTTCTCTTCCTTTATCGAAGACACTGAGGAAACACATTAGAAATTGCCTACTCATACACAATCAGAATTTATAATGTACAGTTAACTTCATTAATTCCGGTACACTTCATAAGAAGATAAGGAGACAACAGTGTACCAGAATTAATGAAGCCAACTGTACCACAGCCAAGGGAAAGAACTTGTAGAGTAAACAATATATTTGGTATAAAATAATATACTTCTGTAATGACAGAAAACACACTGACATTTATAATGTACCACGGCCAAGAAAAGGAAATGTATTTCATGCAAAATCATATACTTTTAAACAGGCTAACACAAGTCTCTTTTATTTTATGTATGAAATATCTGTTTTCAAGATGTTATTATTTTTAAAATATTCTATTCTAGTTGTTCGCTATTTCTCATACCGTTTATTTCCTTATTTCCTTTCCTCACTGGGCTATTTTTCCTTGTTAGAGCCCTTGGTTTCTAGCATTTTGCTGCAGAATCATATACTTTTGAATAGGCTGACATAAGTCTTTTCATATTTCTATAAATAAATTATCTGTTTTGATGTGGTTACTGTTTTTAAAATATTTCTATTTTATTGTTCATTATTTCTCATATCGTTTATCTATTTCCCTATTCCCTTTCCTCACTGGGCTATTTTTCCCTGTTGGAGCTCTTGGGCTTTTAACATTTTGTTTTTCAAACTAGGGTTGTAGCTTAGATATAATAATAATAATAATAATAATAATAATAATAA
>NC_090757.1:7290539-7298039 GCF_036898095.1 Palaemon carinicauda
CTCGCTTTTACCGGGAGCCAGTGTAATTTGATTAGTGCAGGGGTAACTCTTTCCCTATTGTGTAGTTCTTTTATTAATCTAGCGACTCTGTTTTGTACTTTCTGAATTTTCTTCAGCTGATAATTTGGTAATCCATAGAACAGTGAGTTGCAGTAATCAATTATCGAAAATATGTGGTGATTAATGAGTATGGCCATAGATTTTTCATCTAAGTATTTACTAATAAATGCTATGTTTCTAATAAGATAGTTACAATTTCTTACCATATTATTTATATGTTCATTCCTTGTCAGTCTATCATCCATGATTACTCCAAGATTTCTGACAGATTTCTTTAGGTCAATGATCGATTGACCTATTTCAATTCTTTGGAAGCATTCGATTCTTTTTATATCTTTTTCATTTCCAAAACTAATACATTCACTTCTATCTTCATTGAGCTTGAGCTTTTTTGTTAACACCCAAGCCTTAATGTCATTCATTATTTCATGTATCTTTCTTTTAGCTCCATCAACTGATTCTATTGGGAAATAGAATTGTGTATCATCAGCGTATATTTTAAACTTAACTCAGTGAGTTTCAAGTATATTTGCCAGTTCAATCGTGTAAATTTCAAACAGGAGAGGACCTAGTACACTGCCTTGAGGCACCCCTTTGGTTAGTTTTCTTGTCTCAGATTAACATTTGATATTACTCCTTTTACTTTGCGGTTTTCAAGATAACTCACAAACAAGTCATATGCTCGTTCTACGATGCCCACAGCTTTAAGGTCTTCCATCACATATGTATGTTCTACAGTATCAAATGCTACATTTAAATCAAGCATCACAAGAATGCAGCACTTGCCATTTGTTATAATTTCTGTTATGTCATTTTTAATCGCTAACACTGTTGTTTCTGTGGAGTAATTTTCTCTGTATGCAGATTGATCATCAGGTATGGCATTAGATTTTTTCAGATGTTTCCAGGTTTGTTCGTGTACAGCTGTTTCAATCATTTTCGAAAAATATGACAGATTTGATATTGGCCTATATGAACTTAATTGTCTGCATCACATTTTCCTTTATACACAAGCTTGATACATGCAACTTTTTCACAATCAGGGAAAACTGCCTGTGTTAGACTCATATTTACCATGTTTCGGTAGGTCTCTTGTAGTCTGGTGGAATGTTCTGCATCTTTTACATCATTAATTGGAAAAGGGTAATTTCCGCAGTAGGTTTTTTTTACTTTATTATTCTCATATAATCACTCTGCCTTAACTCTTTGAATACCCTTAGCTTACTTACATCTGTTGCTGATGTATTCCTTCGTTCTGTTGTGAAAACTGGAGCAGATTTGATTGATTTTTTCTTCCAAATAATCAATAAAATCATTTGCTAGGCATTTAGGATCATTAGTTATGTCAGGCTATACTATTTCTGTCTTTAGACCTATTAGTTTCTTTAGGTTCTTATGTATTTTCCATGGGTCATTTTCATTGCACACTTTTTTACAATAGGCCTTTTTTTTACCTAAGATAAGGTAATTGTAGCGATTTCTAGCTGCTTTGTAATGTTGCATCATGCTTTTCTAACTAGGGTTATAACTTAGCTTGTATTAATAATAATAATAATAATAATAATAATAATAATAATAATAATAAAATCTATAATAATAATAATAATAATAATAATAATAATAATAATAATAACAATCAAATTTATAATAATAATGATAAAATTAATATTAATAATAATAACAATAATAAAGATAATAATAATAATAATAATAATAATAATAATAATAATAATAATGATAATATTAATATTAATAAAGATAATAATAATAATATTAATAATAATAATAATAATAATAATAATAATGATAATAATAGTAATAATAATAAAAATTCTGTATTTTTAGAAAAAGAAGTATTTACAGTATCCTTCATCTGTTTGTAATTTCAAATGAAATGTAGACAAACAATCAAATATTTCACAGAACAAACTTTTATTGGAGTTCTCTAGAGAACACACACGTTAGCAACGTTACACCGAATGATTGCTATCCACGGATGTTTGGTGTTACAAATGAAATAAGGAAACTGCTTCCATCTATAGCTTTTCATAAATAAAACAAGGGCGGTTGTTCATTCAGGTAGAAAATCTACCTCATAAAAGTCCGATGATCATAACGAAAACTAGATCAATGCTACAACCAACATAGTCTCAAGAGAGAGAGAGAGAGAGAGAGAGAGAGAGAGAGAGAGAGAGAGAGAGAGAGAGAGAGAGAGAGAGCTTCACTCTGTCAATGAATCTTCTTTTGAGAGAGAGAGCCTTACCTTGTTGCCTTATTTTATGTTTGGGTTCCCCCAGGTCTCTAGATTGAGGCACCTCGTATATCCACCAGAGAGTTGCTAATGCATCTTCCCGTGTATTTTGCATCTTCCAGTCTTGGATGGTCTGGGATGCATCTTAAGTATTTATCGAGCTTATTCTTAAACACATCTACGCTCACTCCTGATATGTTTCTTAGATGAGCTGGCAGCACATTAAAGAGTCGCTGCATTATCGATGCTGGTGCGTAGTGGATTAATGTCGTGTGCGCCTTCCTTAGTTTTCCTGGTATAGTTTTGGGCACTATTAATCTACCTCGGCTTGCTCTTTCTGATATTTTTAGCTTCATGATGTTTTCAGCAATTCCTTCGATTTGCTTCCATGCTTGGAATATCATGTAGCGTTCTCTTCTCCTTTCTAGACTGTACAATTTTAAAAATTGCAGTCTTTCCCAGTAGTCAAGGTCCTTAACTTCTATTCTAGCAGTGAAGGACCTTTGTACACTCTCTATTTGTGCAATATCTTTTTGGTAGTGTGGGTACCATATCACATTGCAGTACTCAAGTGTACTACGTACATAAGTTTTGTAAAGCATAATCATGTGTTCAGCTTTTCTTGTTTTAAAGTGTCTGAATAACATTCCCATTTTTGTTTTACATTTAGCCCACAGTGTTGCTATTTGGTCGTTGCATAACATATTCCTGTTTAACATTACACCAAGGTCTTTAATTGCTTCCTTGCTTGTGATTGTCTCGTTATTAGGTCCCCTGTATGCATATACCATTCCTTCTCTGTTTCCATAGTTTATTGATTCGAATTTACAGGAGTTAAATACCATCCTATTTATCTCAGCCCATTCATATATTTTGTTCAGATCTCTTCGTAATGAGTTCCTATCTTCATCACAAGTAATTTTTCTACTTATTCTTCTGTCATCGGCGAAACTTCTCACTACAGAGGCTTTAACATTACAGTCTATGTGTGAGATCATAATAACAAACAACAGTGCAGCTAATACCGTACCTTGTGGCATGCCAGATATTACCTGGGCTTCATCTGATTTCTCGTCATTTGCAACCACTACCAGTTTTCTGTTTTGCAGAAATTCTTTTACCCATTTTCCCATCTTTCCCACAATATTATGCTTTCTCATTTTTTTCTCTAATATATTACGGTCTACCTTGTCAAAGGCTTTTGAAAAATCTGTATAGATCACATCTGTGCCTTTTTTATTTATCATATTTTGTATATGTTTCCATAGTGTGCTATCAGTTGAGTTTGTGTACTTTTTCCGGGCACAAAACCATGTTGACCTATATTAAATAAATTATTTCTAATCAAATGATTCGTTATTTTCTTTTTTATTAAACCTTTTATACATTTTCACAATATGTGATTTTAGACTAACAGGTCTATAATTGCTTGCCTCTAGTCTTGATCCACTTTTGAAAATAAGGGTTATGTATGCTAATTTAAGTTTAACATATATCTCACTCATATCTACACTTTGTCTAAGCAGTATTGCAAGCGGCTTTGCGTGTGTGCAATTTTTTTTTTTTTAACAAAATCGCTGGAACTCCATCTGGCCCGGCCGCCGATCCATTTTTAATTTCGCGTATAGCCTGCTCAATACCTGCTTCATTAATATCTATATCTGTAGGATATTAATTATTTTCTTCTCTCATTTCTGTTTCATTATTCACTCTTATATTTTTCTGCTATTATGTTGTTTATTTCCTTTTCTTTATTCATTAACCGTCTTTCAATTCTTAGAGGGCCTATTTCTAATCTCCCTTTATTCATCTGTTTTGCATATGAGTAAAGTACTTTGGGGTTTTTCTTGATATTTTATAGTGTACTTTCTTTTAAGTCCCTTTTTTCATTTTCTTTCGATTGTATAATCTTTTGTTCTGCATTATCTATCTTACTTTTTATTTTCATAATTTTCCATACATTTGTTCTTTTGCAAGATTTTTCTTCCACTTTCTAATTTTCTGTAATTAGATCCTTCTGTCTCTTGGTATGCATGTCTGATGTATATTTTTTTTTTTCCGGTACATATTTTTCAAAAATTTTCTCCAGTACTTTGTACAGTATATCCCTATTTACCTGTATATTATCACTTACAAATACATTTTTCCAATCTTTGTTCAATTCTTCATTTATTTCTGACCATTTTATATTCTTACTATAAAAATGATATTTTCCATATCCTTCCCATCGTTTTGTCTTTGTCTATCTCTGCGTTCACTTGCTTTGGAATGGACTATTAATTCTATGACATTGTGTTCTAAAATTCCCGTGTTATACACTATTATTTCTTTAACATAATTCACCTCATTCACAAATACGAAATCTAGGACATTGTTCTTTCATGTTGGTATGTGGTTTATTTGTTGCATATTATGTTCTAATAGCATATCTTGAAGCTTTTCAAATTGCCTCTTATCTTCTGCGCTACGATTAATCTCTTTATAAATGTATATATACAACCACTTTCTTTTATCCATTCTTTCCAATCCACGAAAGGAAAGTTAAAATCTCCGGATGGGAGTATATTCCAGTCTTTATGGCTTCTACATATATCATCTATTTTTTCTATTATTATGTCAAACTCCTTAGTATCTGGGGGTCTGTAAACTAAAATATTCCCTAGTTTTTCATATTCAAATTCTACCGCAATCAATTCACATTCTGTGTTGCTGTATTTTTCACAGACTTTTCCTTAATTTATGTCTCTTCCATATATTGCGGTTCCTCCTTGATTTCTATTTGTTTTGTCTGATCTATATGTTTGGAAACCCTTTATCTGGTCATCACTGCTAGTCTCTTGGGAATACCATGTTTCACTTATATCTAATATATCTGTTTTTTCAATTTGGATTAGTTCTTCTAAGAACTTCTTTTGGAGTTACTCGTGACTAAACCCTGTGCATTCATCACTATGATGGTTTGTGTTTCATCCCCATTATCTAATATTGGCAATAATATGGATTCTCCCATGCTTCCTTCCTGTTCAGATATGATGTCCTTTTCTTCATTTCCAGGAATTCTGCCATTAAAAAATCCAACATTTCTATTATATTTGCTCTCTCGCCTTCAAATTTATTTTTGTATGTATACCTGCAATTATCCCCATATCTGCACCAACCCCTGGCATTATAGATGCATTCTTTATAGCTGGGCTCTAATTGTGCATATTTGGGTTGAAAGGCATCATATCTTGAGGCCTTTTGTGCATAGCGTGGTATATACTCGGCTTGTTTTTTTTTTCTTTTTTGTTTCATTTTGCTTTCATTTTTCTTGTCTGTTTACTTTTGAGTTTTCTGACTTTCAATCATGGTTGCAGGATGCATATTTCGACAATTTTTGTTGAATTTGCATCCTTTTCCTTCTTTTAGGTTTTTGCATATTTTTGGATAGAGATCTCTGCATTCATCCGTCTAAATATGCACATTTACCATATATTTCATAATTATGGCATATCTTTGGATGCTTGTAGTAGCATCTTTCGCCATATCTGTAATTCCCTCTTTTCAGTAAATTGCAGACTATATCTTTATTTTCTTTTTTTTTCTTTTCTTGCTCTTCCCTAAAAGTATGTAGGTCTGGGTAGAGTCTCTTGGGTCTATTATTTGTTTCCATCTGGTAATTTATTTCTTCGCAAATATGTTGTTGAATGGCATCATATGTTGTATCAATGATTTCCTCTGCATCCTTACACATATCCTCTTCATTTTTCTCTTCTTCTTCTTCTCCTTTGTCTTCTTCTTCTTCATCTTCTTCTTCTTCTTCTTCTTCTTCTTCTTCTTCTTCTTCTTCTTCTTCTTCTTCTTCTTCTTCAACTATTTGCAGATTCAGCCTCGACTTAATTATATTTTCTATCCAGACTAAGCATGTTAAGCAGAATACCTTTGTGTCTTTATTATTAATTTTTTGTTGTACTTCATCACAAGTAGGTGTGTGTTGGTATATGACATGCATCGCATTTCCTAATCAGCAGATGCGGATTCACGATGCTGTACCACATCTTACATGTATTGCACCATTTTGGCATTCTTTTTCCCAATGCATCAATCAGCCTATTCACAATATTGGACTTCTTATTGTTCTTTGATGAAATGTGCTGATGATATAAACTTTCTTTATAAGTCTCTTTATCACCTGGATCTTCTTTGGAATTTCTTCTATTATTTTGATGATTTTTCCACAGACTTGCTCGTTTGTTGGATCATATTGTTTCAATATGTTTGGGAATGTTTTTCCGTCACACTGGTTGATGCTATTAGCGACCTCTGTTATCAGAAGGTCTAGTTCTTGTTGTGCCAACTCATGGAATTTACTCTTGCTGATTGCAGCAATATCCCTCCATGCCTTGCCTGTATTATAGAGCGCCATCTTGTTCAGATGTTTAGTAATTCACAAGATAACTATCCTATGCCGACGTTTAAATCCCACTTTTTTGACCTCAAACTAATCACCGACTATTCACAAAAACTTGTAACTATATTTCACTTGATAGCCTTTTGTTATCCGCGTTAAACCAGCTGATTTCTCGGATCACACAAGTGGACACACCAGCATAGTGTAACACTTGTGACTTAGAGAGAGAGAGAGAGAGAGAGAGGAGAGAGAGAGAGAGGAGAGAGAGAGAGAGAGAGAGGTTCACTGTCAATAACTTCTTTTGGTATGAGAGAGAGAGAGAGAGAGAGAGAGAGAGAGAGAGGAGAGAGAGAGAGAGAGAGAGAGAGAGAGAGAGAGAGAGAGAGAGAGAGAGAGAACTATAGTGCCCTTGTTGACGCTTATAGATCTACTCCTTGCTGAGTCATCAACAGCCATTGCTTTGGTCTCTAGGATATTGTCCAGTTCCTTGCCTCTTGACACACATGAGCAACCCTTAAAACTTGTGAAAATCACCTTCAATTGTATAAATAGAAATTTCTTTTCTGTATTCACATTTCTCAGTTTTCCTCTTGCCAAACGTATGATTGTTTGGTCTTTCCTGTCGCTCGGTTAGAGGGGGAGATGGAGTAGTCACACCCTAGTGAGATGAGGTACCCCGAGAGGTACATTCGGATACCACAATTGTCGAGATGTAGTTAGGAAAGGGGAAGGGGGTGGGATGGGTTGAATCTGTGTGTGAATATCTATATAAAAATTTAGACGTCATTTTTGACGGGTC
>NC_090757.1:7303039-7305539 GCF_036898095.1 Palaemon carinicauda
CCCTCCCCTTTTCCTGATTACAACCTGCTGGTTCGGCAATTTTTGGGACTGCGGGGTTTCCGAGTGGACCTATCCGGGGTACCCCCTACCACCAGGGTATGACTACTCAATCTCCCATATATAAAGACACACGCAAATAAATATCTATATATATGTATATATAAATGTACAGTATATATATACATAGACACACACACACACACACACACATATATATATATATATATATATATATATATAATATATATATATATATATATATACTATAATATATATATATATATATATATAATATATATATAAGCATTTGTGTGTCTGTATTCAGACATACATACATACATACATACATACATACATACATATATACAGTGCTGTAATTTAACATAGAATGATGTACTTTTTACTTAATTTTGTAAGAAACAATAATTATAAATATACGAGTGTGTATTTACATGTGTATATATTTAAGTTACTAACTGCAGCTTTTCTTTTTGCAATGCTTTTATATGAAAAGTGGGCAGTTTATTTGTATGGAATGAATAATAATAATAATAATAATAATAATAATAATAATAATAATAATAATAATAATATGATAATAATCATATTAATAAAGAGTAATAATAATAAATAATAATAATAATAATAATAATAATAATAATAATAATAATAATACAATACATACATACATACATATACAAAGGCACTTCCCCCAAGTTTGGGGGGTAGCCGACATCAACAAATGAAACAAACAAAAAGGGGAACTCTACTCTCTACGTTCCTCCCAGCCTGACAAGGGACTCAACCGAGTTCAGCTGTACTGCTAGGGTGCCACAGCCCACCCTTCCCCGTTACTCCACCACAGATGAAGCTTCATAATGCTGAATCCCCTACTGCTGCTACCTCCCGCTGTCATCTAAGGCACCGGAGGGAAGCAGCAGGGCCTACCGGAACTGCGTCACAATCGCTCGCCATTCATTCCTATTTCTAGCACGCTCTCTTGCTTCTCTCACATCTATCCTCCTTACCCAGAGCTTTCTTCACTCCATCTATCCACTAAACCTTGGCCTTCCTCTTGTACTTCTCTCATCAACTCTTGCATTCATCACCTTCTTTAGCAGACAGACATTTTCCATTCTCTCACATGGCCAAACCACCTAAACACATTCATATCCACTCTAGCTGCTAACTCATTTCTTACACCCGTTCTCACCCTCACCACTTCGTTCCTAACCCTATCTACTCGAGATACACCAGCCATACTCCTCAGACACTTCATCTCAAACACATTCAATTTCTGTCTCTCCATCACTTTCATTCCCCACAACTCCGATCCATACATCACAGCTGGTACAATCACTTTCTCATATAGAACTCTCTTTACATTCATGCCCACCCTCTATTTTTTACTACTCCCTTAACTGCCCCCAACACTTTGCAACCTTCATTCACTCTCTGACGTACATCTGCTTCCACTCCACCATTTGCTGAAACAACAGACCCCAAGTACTTAAACTGATCCACCTCCGCAAGTAACTCTCCATTCAACATGACATTCAACCTTCCCTTCTCGTACATCTCATAACCTTACTCTTATCCACATTAATTCTCAACTTCCTTCTCTCACACGCCCTTCCAAATTCTGTCACTAGTCGGTCAAGCTTCTCTTTTGTATCTGCAACCAGTACAGTATCATCCGCAAACAATAACTGATTCACCTCCCATTCATGGTCATTCTCGTCTACCAGTTTTAATCCTCGTCCAAGCACTCGAGCATTCACCTCTCTCACCACACCATCAACATACAAGTTAAACAACCACGGCGACATCACACATCCCTGTCTCAGCCCCACTCTCACAGGAAACCAATCGCTCACTTCATTTCCTATCCTAACACATGCTTTACTACCTTTGTAAAAACTTTTCACTGCTTGCAATAACTTTCCACCAACTCCATATAACCTCATCACATTCCACATTGCTTCCTATCAACTCTATCATACGCTTTCTCCAGATCCATAAATGCAACATACACCTCCTTACCTTTTGCTAAATATTTCTCGCATATCTGCCTAACTGTAAAAATCTGATTCATACATCCCCTACCTCTTCTAAAACCATCCTGTACTTCTAAGATTGTATTCTCTGTTTTATCCTTAATCCTATTAATCATTACTCTACCATACACTTTTCCAACTACTTAACAAACTATTACCTCTTGAATTACAACACTCATGCACATCTCCCTTACCCTTATATAGTGGTACAATACATGCACAAACCCAATCTACTGGTACCATTGACAACACACAACACATATTAAACAATCTCACCAACCATTCAAGTACAGTCACACCCCTTCCTTCAACATCTCAGCTCTCACACCATCCATACCAGACGCTTTTCCTACTCTCGTTTCATCTAGTGCTCTCCTCACTTCCTCTATTGTAATCTCTCTCTCATTCTCATCTCCCATCACCGGCACCTCAACACCTGCAAC
>NC_090757.1:7315539-7318039 GCF_036898095.1 Palaemon carinicauda
TAAATTCATAAGAGGTTTGGAGAGATATCGAGGCCCTTAGATGTTTTAAAGAAACAAAAAGTAATAAACTGGGGAATGCAAGAAGAAAGGGCCTTTATCCATTTGATAGCTACCTTAACTAGCAATGAATTACTCACATATCCTAGATTTGATCGCCCGTTTTTAGTGACAACAGATGAGAGTAGCGTAGCTATTGGTGGCGTAGTTTCTCAAGAAGATGATAAAGACAGAGAGCGACCCGTTTGTTTTGCTTCCCGGGCGTTAAAAGGGGCAGAAAAGAATTTTAGTGCATTCGATAGAGAAGCTTTGGCTATTCTTTGGGTTCTAGAGAGGCATCTGTTCTTTTTATTAGGTCAGTCGATTGAGTTGCAAAGTGATCATTGCCCCTTACGTGATTTGTATTAAAATAATTATTTACCCTCTTGACAAGTGAGATGGATTGAGAGATTGTAAGAGTTTAATATAAAGGGTTTTTACCACATAGAAGGTAAAGCTAACAAGGTAGCTGATTCTCTCTCTAGAGGTGCAGTAATAGAAGTAACAACTAGGGCACAAAAGAGGCACGAAGAACGTAACAAAGATATTGAAGACTCTCGTCAAAATAGAGAAAATAGAGAACGGGGTGTGAATTCTCACGAGGAACCAACGGAACACGGTAGCGGAGAGAGAGAGAGAGAGAGAGAGAGAGAGAGAGAGAGAGAGAGAGAGAGAGAGAGAGAGAGAGACAGACAGACAGACAGAGACAGAGAGATAAGAGCCACAAAGGCAAATATATGTGGGTGGCCGAATGAATGCCCTGATGATGCAGGTTTGATTGACTTGGGAGTTTCGGACATAAAAGAAGTCCGAGAGGGACAGAAAAAAAGAGGAATGGATGGAAAGAGTGCGAGCAGTGATTAAAGCGGAATAGGAGAGTTATCCGTCATTTCTGAATGTGCCTCGTGAAAAGTTTTTTAAAGAAAATGATAACTTATATTGCGCTTATGAGAAGAGGGGAGGGGAATTTTGTGCATGGGTAGTGCTTCCTCCCTCTTTAATTAATCGAGCCATCCAAATTGTACATGCAAGTCCTAATGCAGGGCATTTACGAGAATGTTAAGGAGAGCAAGTGAATCCTTTTGGTTAGAAATGAAAAAATCTATAGATAATTACATAAAAGGTTGTCATGCTTGTAACTGTTTCAAAGAACATAAAAACACTGTACCAGAAGCCAGAAAGTGGCCTGTGATTCCTATCAAATTTTATAGAGTGCATATGGATGTTGTAGGATCATTTCCTACTGGTTTAACACAACATAAGTATATATGTGTATTTGTGGTTGCATTTACTCGGTACACTCATACTTACGCAATGTTGGATAAATCGGCAAATTCGTTAGCTCAAGCGCTGTGCTCTTTCATCACTAAGTTTGGTTGCCCGAAATTTTTGATAAATGATAATGGTCTTGAGTTTATAAATAAGGTGGTGAAATCGGTCACAGAATTGATGAAAATTGAACACTTTTCAATGACCGCATATAGGCCTTCAGAAAATGACTTAGTGGAATCGCATACTAGGGAAGTAGTTGGATTTTACGTTACTTAGTTGTTGATGACCCCCTTCATTGGCAAGCCATGCTTCCTACAGCTGAACTACGTTTGAACATTGCAGATAATGCTTCTCTCAGGGACACGCCTTTCTTTTTAGTGTATGGACAGGATCCTGTGTTACCATATACGGTACTCATTAATTGGCAACAATTGCCAAATTATTCAACTGGGCAATACCTTGTATATTTACTAAATCTATTGCAGAGAGTAATGAACACCACTGCGAGGTTTTTGAAAAGAACTAATGAAAATTACAGCTCAAAGTATGATAGTCGGTTTAAAACCTCACCGGTAAAAGTATTTGTGGGCGATCGTGTGTATTTGAAACTATTACAATCTAGGAAACACAAACTGGAGCCAGCGTATTTGGTTCCGTACCGAGTAAAGATGGTTAAGTCTAACACAGATGTGATACAAAGCATTATTAATGGCGCAGTGTCCGACCATCATCAGGCACACATACATGTGGTGCCTGAAGAGGTAGTTTTCGAAAGCGTTCCTCCTTACCCCTGCATACGTGACATATATGTAAAATATTGTGGTAATTTTGCTGAGTGTGGCAATACGTATAACATTGCTGAGTGAACCTAACAACAATCAGAGGTTAAATACGTCAGGTGAGATCCGTCAGGCAGATGCTTTATTATTCATGTATTTATATGATTCCTAGTTGCTAGGGCCCGGGCGGTTCCCGATTAACAAGTGGCTGCAGGATTAAAAGTTCAGCCTTGAGGATAGGCAGTGTTAAAGAATGTGCAGATGTGAATACCTTAAACTTGATGCTATAAGAGAAGGGCGGGAAGATGAATGATTTTCTCAGGAAAACAGCTAGTGGCCACTGGTTGAAAATTGTAAGTGCAAGTGTTGTAGTGATTTAAATAAATGGCGAAACGGTGGTGGTGAGATGTGAT
>NC_090757.1:7323039-7330539 GCF_036898095.1 Palaemon carinicauda
TGACCGAGAAGAAAGTTTTCCTTTCTGTGTCGAAGATGATTTTGAAATACAAAGACGGTGCACTAATTCAGAGATTTGTTTTTTCAATTTTCTTTTCTTTTAGAATTTTATCTCTAATCTATTATTTCATCACTATAATTTATTATATAGTATACTGTATTATATTCTATCTATCTTATATTTATTCAGGCTATTTCTGTAATAGACAAGTTTGACATATTGGGCTGGTTAAACCCCTTCCTTTTCTAATAATAATATGCTAAATAAATTAATCCTGTGTTCTAGACAGCTTGTTACACTATTAATAAATTTTGAATATATATGTATATATATATGTATATATACATATATATATATATATATATATATATATATATATATATATATATATATATATATATATATAAAGTGAAATAGTATATTTCAAATATTTCATCACAGAATAATCTTCAGTCTTTCTATTCCCTCTTACAGGTGAGTACAAGAACGTCTAGTGGAAGTTTAATATGTAAGTACAAAGATACGATGATGTAATCACAAGAAAAACTTGAGGGACTACGTCAGTAGAGACTGTGCCTTTGCCAGCCCAAGCAGTCTTATTTTGCTCTTAACTCCATTGTGGGCTTGTATTTCAATGTATTTTCTTCACAATATAATGGATTTATCCTTGGGTCATATCCCACATTCCCACCAAGTTTCGTTAAAATTAGTTCAGTAGTTTTTGCGTGATGATATTAACAAACAAAATAAATAAATTAAACTAACACAATATTTCCCTTCTACTTAACATTAAGATTATTTTCAAAGTACTGCTGCGTACTTGTACTTTAATGTACTTAATCCAAAATGTTACAGATTCATCCTGAGGGCATACCCAACAAGTTTGGTCAAAATCGGTATAGTAGTGTTTGTGTAAAGTTACCCACAAACAAACAACCTAATAAACAGAGTGGTGGATACATAACCTTTCGCAAAATCTTCGATATCTGGATATGTAGTTTCAGATCTAGATATTTGTGAAGGCATACACTAGAAGATGGGCTTTCCAAAAGAAACAAGTTTGACCTGCTCTACACTAACTAACTAACTAACTCTATATATATATATATATATATATATATATATATATATATATATATATATATATATATATATATATATATACATATATATATATATAACTCATAATGTATCAAAACTGAAATTTATTTAGCTTTCGAAGGGACCATCTTCCTTCCTCTTCAAAAAACAAATGGTTAAAAATTTTTTGAAGAGGTACAGAAAGGTTCGTAGAGATAAAAAGAAAAAAACCGCTACAGTCTTAACAGTTTTTTTTTTTAAATCTCTATGAACCTTTCTGTACCTCTTCAAAAAGTTTTAACCATTTGTTTTCTGAAGAGGAAGGAAGATGGTCCCTTCGAAAGCTAAATATACTTCATTTTTCATACATTGTGGGATATTTTATTTATCATAAATACACGGAAAATTGTGTATTTTAATGTATATATATATATATATATATATATATATATATATATATATATATATATATATATATATATATATATATATATATAGGGTAGGGGAACAACAGATGGTGTATTTTGTCTGAGGCAACTAATGGAGAAATTCCGGGAAAAGCAAAGAGACCTGCATGTGGTATTCATTGACCTTGAAAAGGCTTATGACCGAGTCCCAAGACAAGAGGTGTGGAGGAGTCTGGGGGAGAGGAGGGTGCCAGAGAAGTACGTTCGACTGATACAAGAGATGTACCGTAATGTATTTACTAGAGTGAGGAGCAGTACTGGGGAGACAGAGGGCTTTGAGGTGAGAGTAGGATTACACCAAGGGTCAGCTCTGAGCCCATTTATCTTTAACATAGTGATGGACGTTTTAATAGAAGAGGTAAGGGAGGCAGTACCATGGAACATATTGTATGCAGATGATATTGTTCTGTGCGCAGAGAGCAGGGAAGATCTGGAAATGAAATTGGAAAGATGGAGGCAAGTACTGGAGGACAGAGGAATGAGAATAAGTAGATCTAAGACAGAATATATGTGTACCACCAGTGAGAGGGATGATAGAGAAAGTATTCAGCTTAGGGGAGAACAGATAAAGAGAGTTGATAAGTTTAAGTATTTGGGATCATTTGTTAATGCTGGAGGAGGTATGGAAGATGAAGTTAAACATCGGGTACAGGCAGGCTGGAACAACTGGAGAGCAGCCTCAGGAGTTCTTTGCGACAAAAGAATACCACTGAGATTGAAAGGAAAATTTCATAAGACAGTGGTAAGAACAGCAATGCTGTATGGAACAGAAACAGCAAGCATGAGGAAGACAGAGGAGAAGAAGATGGATGTGGCAGAAATGAGAATGCTTAGGTGGATGTCTGGGGTGACAAGAGAGGATCGGATAAGAAATGACTACATAAGGGGGTCGACAAAGGTGGTGGAAATATCAAAGAAAGTGCAGGAAGGGAGGCTGAGATGGTATGGACACCTGATGAGGAGAGATGAGGACCATGTTGGGAGACATACTATGGAGATGGAGGTTCAAGGAAGAAGTAGAAGAGGGAGACCAAGAAAGAGATGGAGGGACTGTGTCAGAGGAGATTTACAGGAGAAGGGAATTGATGAGGCAGAAGCGCAGAGTAGAAAAAGATGGAAACGGCTCATCCGCAACGGCGACCCCATATAAAAATGGGAACCAGCTGGGAAGAAGAAGATATATATATATATATATATATATATATATATATATATATATATATATATATATATATATATATATATATATAATGTCATCTCTTCCTACACCTATTGAGGCAAAGGGCCTCGATAAGATTTCGCCAATAATTGACTAAATCCAAGAGGATTCATTGGCTAGATTCATCAGAGTATGACCATATATATATATATATATATATATATATATATATATATATATATATATATATATATATATATATATATGTGTGTGTGTGTGTGTGTGTGTGTGTGTGTGTGTGTCTTCTTGATAAGTAGTGTAAATTGTTTAATCTAAGAAAATATCTGAAGCAAACTGTAGAATCTTCACCAATATAATATTAACTTTTCATTAGAAAATAAAAACAGCATATGGTAAAAACCCTTTACCACGTTATATTTCAGTCGGGTAAAGAAAAGACGAGAATATTGCCGAGACATTAGCTGAGGAAAAAACAGGTTTCCTATTCATAACATGGAGGAGACGCATTGTCTTATTAATACGGTTTATCATATTCGCAATTTCTTTTCAATGATTTAATTCAAGATTCCTCTCACGTCCGCGTTTGTGGAATTTTTGCGGACACAATTCCCCTTATTTTGAATTACAAGTCGTTGCATTTGATGGTTGAGGGAAAATATCAATGGCATATACAATACTAAATAATAAGAATTAGGCTATATGGAAGTAAACCCTATTTCGAATGTTATGTTGAAAATCATTGCCACCTCTACTGAGGTTATTTTGCACGAAACCCGGTTGTCGAGCCTGGGGTTTACACGGTCGAACGGTTCGTCGAACAAGTGTTTGACAAACAAGTGTTTGAAGTGATGTTCGAACTTGTGAACGGGATATTCGGTTGTCGAACACGTTCGTCGAACGGTTGGAAGAAAGTCTGTTCTCGCCTGACTTTTGTGGGCGGGACTTCATTGTCCACAAACCTTATGCATTTGTGGCTGACTCCACCTCTTCGAACCGTTTGATAAGCAGGTTTGTCAACCGGGTTCGACGAGCCGTTCGATCGTGTAAACACAGCTAAACGATTGTGGGTTGTTGTGACCAGATTGGTAACGTCTCTGCCTGGTGTTTGCCAGTCGGGGGTTCGAGTCTCGCTCAGTCTCGTTAGTGCCATTAGTGTCTGCAACCTTACCATCCTTGTGAGCTAAGGTTGGGAGTTTGGGGGAGCCTATAGGTCTATCTGTCGGGTCATCAGCAGCCATTTGCCAGGCCCTCCCTGGTCCTAGCTTGGGTGGAGAGGGGGCTTGGGCGCTGATAATATAAAATATGGTCAGTCTCAAGGGCATTCTCCTGCTTGCTAGGGCAATGTCACTGTCCCTTGCCTCTGCCATTCATGAGCGACCTTTAAACCTTTAAAGAGGTAGAATCAGCCACAAATGCGTAACGTTTATGGACAATGAAGCCCCGCCCACAAAAGTCAGACGAGAACAGACTTTCTTCCAACCGTTCGACGAACGTGTTCGACAACCAAATATCCCGTTCACGCGTTCGAACATCACTTCAAACACTTGTCTGTCGAACCGTGTTCAACGAACCGTTCGACCGAGTAAACCCGCCTTTAATCTTGTAAAATTCTTCACATATCTACATTGATCTACCATCAGTTTTTAATAAGACATATTTCATTGCACCGATAAATATATTCACAGAAAGAAACCCTTTTCTCATGTCTAGAAAAAAAAACAACATTAACACTATTATTATTATTATTATTATTACTTGCTAAGCTACAACCCTACTTGGAAAAGCATGATGCTATATACCCATGGGCTCCAAAAGGGAAAGTAGCTCAGCGAGGAAAGGAAACAAGGAAAAATAAAATATATCAAGAACAGTAACAATAAAATAAATATTTCATATATAAACTAAAAAAATTTAACAAAACAATAAGAAGAGAAATTAGATAGAATAATATGCCCGAGCTTACCCTATTATATATAAAGTATATATATCTATATATATACATATATATATATATATATTTATATATATATATATATACATATCTATACATATATATATTATATATACTTATATATATATATATATATATATATATATATATATATATATATATACACAATACATTATATATACATATATATATATATATATATATATATATATATATATATATATATATATATATATATATATATTTATTTATATATATTTATATATATACATATATATATATATATATATATATATATATATATATATATATATATATGTATATATATATATATATATATATATATATATATATATATATATATATATATATATATATATATATATATATTAGACATTGGACACAGCGTGAGATTATTCAAGTTTTCAAGGTTGACATTATGATGACAGTCGCGGGCTTCAGTACTTAAATGTATATTAAGCTCAGTTGCCACGTCAAAAATCCCCTTACGTCAGAGAAGCCATTACACAATGCCCCTCTCGGAAGGCAACCCAAGAGAAGCTTGCCGGTCTCACGCAAGTGCTTCTCAATAATGACTACTCATGCAAGGATGTTAGACCGCCAACATCGATCAAGATTATTATTATTATTATTATTATTATTATTATTATTATTATTATTATTATTATTATTATTATTATTATTATTATTATTAAAATTGTTGTTATTATTATTATTATTATTATTATTATTATTATTATTATCATTATTATTAATATAATAATTATTGATATTATTACTACTATGAAGCGCGAAGTAGGAGATGTAGAATAGAGTACTGAATTAAAAGCTCAAGATAGAGACAACTGGCAAAATCTAACCGAGTCCTTTGCGTCTATAGGCGTAGTAGGGGGAGATGATGATGATGATGATGATGATGATGATTATTATTATCATTATTATTAGCTAAGCTACAATCTTAGTTGGAAAAGCAGTATGCTATAGGCCCAAGGGCTCCAACAGGGAAAATTGACCCAGAGACGAAAGTAAACAAGAAAATAAATAAACTACAAGAGAAGTAATGAACAATTAAAATAAAATATTTTAAGAACAGCAACATTAAAATAGACCTTTCATATATAAACTAAAAACTCAAAAAAAAAAAACAAAAAAAAAAAAAACAAGAAGAAGAGAAAAAAGACTGAATAGTGTGCCCGAGTGTATCCTCAAGGAAGAGAAATCTACCTTAAGGCAGTGAAAGACCATGGCACAAAGGTTACGGTAAGAAGACACAATATGCAAAGGGAAGATGAAATGGTAAAAAATATCGTTGTATATTTTCAGATAACTAAAACTAAAAGTCTCTGTTACAATCAGAGATAAGCAGGATTTACACGGTCAAACGGTTCGTCGAACCCAGTTGTCGAACCTGCTTGTGGAACGGTTCGAAGAGGTGGAGTCAGCCACAAATGTATATGGTTTGTGGACAATGAAGCCCCGCCCACAAAAGTCAGGCAAGAACAGACTTTCTTCGAACCGTTCGACAAACGTGTTCGACAACCAAATACCTCGTTTACAAATTCGAACATCCCTTCAAACACTGGTCTGTCGAACAGCGTTCGACGAACTGTTCGACCGTGTAAACCCGCCTATAGTCTGAAGAAGAGTATATTTTAAATTCTCTTCAACTCACCAATAACTCAATTATAATATCTCACTTCTAAGAATCTCTCTCTCTCTCTCTCTCTCTCTCTCTCTCTCTCTCTCTCTCTCTCTCTCTCTCTCACACACACACACACACACACACACACACACAGTTTATTATGAAAGACTTTATTTTCTCGAGATATTAAATTCTTGCCGAGAGATTTAATGAAAGACAAAGCGAAATGTCTTTTGATGTTATAAAGACAATTTAATTTCGACCAGTCTCCATATATGCAATGTATATTTTTATACTGTATAACTTGCATGAATGTATATTTTCTTTCCGTAAAATTTGAAAAATGTATATTTTCCCCATGTATGAATTGAAGAAATGTATATTTTCTTCCCGTATGAATTAAAATGTATATTTTCACCCTTTACGTCTTAAAAATCTATATTTTCACCCTGTATGAATTGAAGAAATGTATATTTTTACACTTCATATCTTTAAAAAATGAATATTTTCATACTGTATGAAGTGAAATGTATATTTTCACACTGTATGAATTGAAGAAATGTATATGTTCACCATTTAAGTCTTAGAGAAGTGTATATTTTAACCTTGTATGAATTGAAGAAATGTATATTTTCACACTTCATATCTTAAAAAAAGGAATATTTTCATCATGCATGAATTGAAATGTATATTTTCACCCTGTATAAATTGAAGAAATGTATATTTTCACCATTTATGTCTTAAAGAAGTGTATATTTTAACCTTGTATGAATTGAAGAAATGTATATTTTCACACTTCATATCTTAAAAAAATGAATATTTTCATCATGCATGAATTGAAATGTATATTTTCACCCTATATGAATTGAAGAAATGTATATTTTCACCATTTATGTCTTAAAGAAATGTATATTCTATCCCTGTATTAACTGAAGAAATTTATATTTTAATCCTGTATGACTTGAACAAGGCAAGGGACAATGACAATGCCCTAGCTAGCAGGACAATGCCCTTGGGACTGACCATATATACATATAATCAGTGCCCAAGCCGGCCTTCTCCACCCAAGCTAGAACCAGGGAGAGCCAGGTAATGCTTGCTGATGACTCAGCAGGTAGACCTATAGGCTACCTCAAACAACCCCATCCTTTACTCACAA
>NC_090757.1:7335539-7338039 GCF_036898095.1 Palaemon carinicauda
CCCATGCCCCATATCTCATAATGGCTGGCTAGGAATGTTAGCAGTTAGGACTGACCTACCAGATAAATCCATTCCAGCGCTGATCGACAGAGGAGCCAGTGTTTCACTGACTGAAAAAAAGATACTCCTCAAACCCACTACAGTAAGTGGCATCCATCACCCTTGACACGCCAGGAGAAAATAAACTACGCATAAACCATACAACGATCGTCAACTTTAAGGTGGGATCTATGAAGTTTACACATGATTTTTTTGTCTTGCCCACCTTGGGAATTCAAGGAATCGAGCTATTTTAGGAATTGATTTTATCTTTAATTATCAATTATGCATTTTAGGAGGAAAAGATACAATAACAGTAAAAGCAGGAGGGTATATTTTGTCGATAGAAAGTCATGAGGGAGTAACGGCGTGTGCGGGCTTGGAGAGACATTTAAGTAAGGTAACAGCTGTACCTGAAAGAGGAGAAGTTTTGTCTCCCCAGACACTTCCAAGCATATCAGTGACCCTGTGTCGCCCTCTTCCGGAAGGAACCAAGGTCGTTGTTAAACCCCAGGACAATTGGGCCCATATGATATCAGAGGGCTTGACGGAAATAAAAAAGAACAGAGGTGATATAACGATAGTTAATTTGTCAAATAAATGAGTTGTGTTAGGAAGTGATTCTGTATGTGAATTAGAGTTATGTGAAATTGCTTATAATAGGATGATTTGGAGCCAAAACTCCAGCCCGCACAGACGAACACACTCAGAATTTGATAATGCAAGCACAAAAACAACGTCCGTCTGAATATCAACTTGTAGTTAGTGACATTGTCAATAATTATTCCAATGTAATTGCAATTGGAGATGAGCCACATGGGAGGATTGATCGATTTCCCTTCAGCATAGTAACTGGGCAGGCGGGGCCGATCAGGTCAAGGTCTTATAAGGCACCCATTCGTTTCCAGGGAGAGATAGAAAGGGAAATTAATAAATTAAGGGAACAAGGGATAATCGAGGAGAGCAAATTTCCCTGGGCTTCTCCAATTGTAGATGTTAGGAAAAAGGATGGCTCGGTGGGATTGTTTGTTGATTTTAGGAAGTTGAATGCAGTCACTAAGGATAATGCATTTCCATTGCCCTCGATCGAAGAATTACTTCTGAAGGTACGGGATAGTAAATATTTTACAACTAGACACTATCAAATACCCATTCAGGAAGACAGTAAATATAAAGCGGCATTTATAGCTAACGATCAACTATTCCAGTTTAATTTTCTTCCTTTCAGTGTTAAAAGTATTCCAAGTGATTTCTCTAGAGTGATGACGGCAGGTTTGTCTCCCCTAATTGGCCATAATGTTCTTGTTTATTCAGACGATATCATAATTACAGGGAAAACGGCCAAAGAAACATAATAATAATAATCGTAAAGTTTTAGAAACATTGCGACGTAATGGTATGAAAATAAATTTGTCAAAGTGCAAATTTTTCTGTAAACAGGTCGAAATTTTGAGTTATATAATAACCCCAGAAGGTATCCAACCCTATCCCAGTAAAGTAGTAGATATTAGAGATTTCCCCAGGCCATGTAACTATGGAAGTAGCTGGGTTCCCAGGGCTCACTGGGTATTACCATAAATTCATAAGAGGTTTTGGAGAGATAGCGAGACTCTTAGATGCTTGAAAGAAACAAAAAGTAATAAATTGGGGAGTGGAAGAAGAAAGGGCCTTCAATCATTTGAAAGCTGCCTCAACTAGCAATGAATTACTCGCATATCATAGATTTGATCGCCCGTTTTTAGTGACAACAGATGCAAGTAGCGTAGCTATTGGTAGCGCAGAGAGCTACCCATTTATTTTGCTTCCCGGTCATTAAAAGGGACAGAAAAGAATTATAGTACATTCGATCGAGAGGCTTTGGCTATTCTTTGGGTTCTAGAGAGGCATCGGTTATTTTTATTAGGTCAGTCAATTGAGTTGCAAAGTGATCATGGCCCCTTACGTGATTTGTATTATAAAAAATGATTTGACCTTTCGACAAGCGTAATGGATTGACAGGTTGTTAGAGTTTAATATAAAGGGTTTTCACCACATAGAAGGTAAAGCTAACAAGGTAGATGATTCTCTCTCTAGAGGTGCAATAATAGGAGTAACAACTAGGGCACAAAAGAGGAACGAAGAATGTAACCAAAATATTGAAGACCCCATCAAAATAGAGAAAATAGAGAACGGGATGTGAATTCTCCCGATGAGCAGTCAGAAGACGCGATGAGAGAGAGAGAGAGAGAGAGAGAGAGAGAGAGAGAGAGAGAGAGAGAGAGAGAGAGAGAGAGAGAGATATGAGCAGCGAAGGTGAATATATGTGGGTGGCCGAGGACATGACCAGGGGTGTCCAGAATGAATGCCCTGATGATGCAGGTTTGATTGACTTGGGAGGTTAGGACATAAAAGAAGTCCGAGATGGACGGAAAAAAAGAGGAATGGATGGAAAGAGTGCGAGCAGTGATTAAAGGGGAATAGG
>NC_090757.1:7342097-7347097 GCF_036898095.1 Palaemon carinicauda
ACAAAGGGCCTTTTCCAATGAGAAATTACCAAGAATAACTAAAAAAAGGTTCTCTATACATTTATGATAAAGGCCTTTTCCAATGAGAAATTACCAAGAATAACTAAAAAGGGCCCAATTGTGCAAGAAGGTCTTTTCCAGTGAGAAATTACCAAGAATAACTAAAAAAAGGGCCCAATGTACATTTATACAAAAGGGGCGTTTCCAATGAGAAATTACCAAGAATAACTAAAAAAAAAAAAAAGACCCAAATTACATTAATGCAAAAGGGCCCTTTCCAGTGAGAATTATCAAGAATAACTAAAAGGGTCCAATGTACATCCATCCAAAAGGGCCCTTTCCAGTGAGAAATTAAAAAGAATAACTTTAAAAAAAGATCCGATGTACATTTATACAAAAGGACCCTCTCTCCAGTGAGAAATTACCAAGAATAACTAAAAAAATAATGCCCAATGTACATTTATACAAAAGGGCCCTTTCCAATAAAGAATTACCAAGAATAACTTAAAAAAAAAAGGCCCGGGTGTACATTAATGCAAAAGGGCCCTTTCCAATAAAGAATTACCAAGAATAACTTAAAAAAAAAGGCCCGGTGTACATTTATGCAAAAGGGCCCTTTCCAATAAAGAATTACCAAGAATAACTTAAAAAAAAAGGCCCGGTGTACATTTATGCAAAAGGGCCCATTCTAGTGATAAATCACCAAAAATAACTAAAAAAGGCCAAATGTATATTTGTGCAAGCGTGCATTCCCCAGTGAGAAATTACTAAGAATAACTAAAAAAAAGGGCCCAATGTACATTTATGCAAAAGGGACCATTCCAGTAAGAAATTACCAAAAATAACAAAATAAAAGGCCCAAATGAGCAATCATGCAAAAGGGCCCTTTCCAGTGGAAAATTACCATAAAAAAAAAAAAAAAAAAAAAAAAAAAAAAAAAGACCAATGTACAATATTTATGCAAAAGGGGCCTCTTCAGTGAGAGATTAACGAGAATATTAAAAAAGCCCAATGTACATTCATGCCAAAGTGACCTTTCCAGTAGAGAATTACCAAAATAACTAAAAGCCTTATATACATTTTATGCAAAAGTGCCCTGTGCAGTGATAAATTACCAAGAGTAACTTAAAAAGGCCCAATGTAAATTTGTACAAAAGGGCCATTTCCAGTGAAAAAATACCAACAATAACTAAATAAAAAAGGGACCAATATACAACATTTGTGCAAAAGGGCCCCTTCCAGTGCAAAAATACCAACAATAAACTAAATAAAAAAAAACCAATAAACAACATTTATGCATAAAGGCCCTTTTCCAATGAGAAATTACCAAGAATAGCTTTTAAAAAGGCCCAATGTACATCTATGCAAAAGTACCCTTTCCAGTGAAAAATTACCAAGAATAGGTTGAAAAAAAAAGCCAAAAATACGTCAACACGTGAAGTATCGTAGCACGGGGGAAAGGGGGAGGAGCCGAAGTAAATCCAACATACACCATTAATCAAGATGACAAGTTGGTCGTTCATCACGGATACAAGAGGGCTCGTCCGAGGTACCAGATCAGGTCCCTCTATTGCGGATTATCTCGGATTAGCCTTTCGTTATTCTTCTTCTTCCTTAAAGCTGCAATAACACGACGCTACAAAGGATCTTGTATATGGCGGGCCCTAGGCTCATTATTCTTTATGGCTTTGATAAATGTTTTAATAGGATCTATCTCTCTCTCTCTCTCTCTCTCTCTCTCTCTCTCTCTCTATATATATATATATATATATATATATATATATATATATATATATATATATATATATATATATACACACAATATGTGTGTGGGGGGGTTACGTGTACACACATATATATATATATAATTATATATATATATATATATATATATATATATATATATATATATATATATATGTATATATATATATATATATATATATATATATATATATATATATATATTATATATATAATATATTATAATTATTATTATTATTATTTATTATTATTATTATTATTATTATTACTTGCTAGGCTACAACCCTATTTGGACAAGCAGGATGCTATAGGCACAGGGACTCCAACAGGGAAAATAGCCCAGCGAGGAAAAGGAAACTTAAGGAAAAATAAAATATTCAAGAAGAGTAACATTACATTGAATATCTCCTATATGAACTATAAAAAACTAACAAAACAAGGAAGAGAAATCAGATAGAATAGTGTGCCCTCAAGCAAGATAACTCTAACCCAAGAGAGTGGATGACCATGATACAGAGGTTATGGAACTACCCAAGACTATAGAACAATGATTTGATTTTGGGGTGTCCTTCTCCTAGAAGAGCTGCTTTCCAAAGCTAAAGAGTCTCTTCTACTCTCACCAAGAGGGAAAGTAGCCGCTGAACAATTACAGTGCAGTAGTTAACCCCTTGGGTGAAGAAGAATTGTTTGGTAATCTCAGTGTTGTCAGTATGAATGAGGACAGGGGAGAATCTGTAATAAATAAGCCAAACTATTCAATGTGTGTGTGTGTGTGTGTGTATAGGCAAAGGAAAAATGAACCGTAACCAGAGAGAAGGATCCAATGTAGTACTGTCTGGCCAGTCAAAAGGCCTCATAACTCTCTCGGTAGTATCTCAACGGGTGGCTGGTGCCCAGGCTTCGCTTCCATATGCAATGCTAAATAAGGGGGTTGAACACGTTTGTCTTCCTCCTCATATATGAAGTTCTGAGGAAAAGATGCGTCTTTTATTAGCTTTTTTTCATGATCTGCCACTTAGAAAGATAAAGAAAATTCTCTCTCTCTCTCTCTCTCTCTCTCTCTCTCTCTCTCTCTCTCTCTCTCTCTCTCTCTCTCTCTCTCTCTCTCTCTCTCTCTCTCTCATAAATTTCAAAGGTAAAAAACTGGATATCTTTTCTTTCTCCCTCGTACAAGAAAACATAATGGATATTATGTTTAAAACGTTCTCCTCTTCCATAGAATCATAATTGTAAAAATTACTTCCTTTCTTTCACTTCTGAGAGAAATGTTGAATCTCTTATCTTCCTCAAAACCGGAATATCTCAACAGGAATGTAATCTCTCTCATTTTCCATTTCGCTCTTCACTCAGATTCTTATCAATTTTGGAAAGGATGAAAGACGCTCTATTTTATTTTCGAAAGAAATTAAAAGATAAATAGAATTAGAGTGGAACTCAGAGGTGTGTGCAGACCTCCTCCTCGGCAGCTTATTTGTCGACCTTGATCTTTGACCTTAACCTATATTAATTGCCGTGGATTTTCATAAAATCAAATATGAACCATTTTGAAGCCTCTGTGACAACGACGTCCAAACTTATGGCTGATTACGTGAATGGGATATTTTGCATGACCTTGACCTTCCAAAATTTAATAATTTCCAGCTTTTTACAAGTTTCATTACTCTACGCTTAAAATTGTGGTCAGAAAAGCTGTTCACAAACAGGGGGCAAAACATAACCTCCTTCCAACTTAGTTGGCGGAGGTAAAAAGAATATGATGTTTTTGTTATGTGTGAAGATTTTTGATATCACATTCCATCATATGATATCTGACCTCAAGAAGTTCTACGGTGTTATCATTATTACAAGCTAAGCTACAGCCCCAGTTGGAAAAGCAGGATGCTAATAAGCCCAAAGTTTCAAAAAGGAAAAAAATAGCCTAGTGAGGATAGAAAATAAGGAAATAACTAAACTACAAGAAAAGTAAAAAACAATTGAAATATGATATTTGAAGAAGAGTAACAACATCCAAATAGACCTGTCATAAATAAACTATTAAAACTTGCAAAGAATCAAGAGGAAGAGAACTCTAACCCAAGACAGTGGATGACCATGGCACAGATTCTATGGAAGAGTTAACGCCCTATATATTTTTCTAATGTAAAACCAAAGCCGTTTATATGTTTATTTGATTTCTTAAATTACATTATACATTAAAGCAATCTCATGTGCTCCCTGTAACTATAACGAAATACAGAAGAAGCGCGAAAAGAATTACGTAAATATTTCGTCAAAGTTTTCGACGTGTACATAGATCACTTCATAATAATTTTCAACAATTTATACATCTCCCCAATGTAATAAAGAGCAAAGATCTGACTATATATAGACATATATATATATACATATATATATATATATATATATATATATATATATATATATATATATATATATATATATATATATATATATATATATATGTGGTGTGTGTGTGTGTGTGTGTGTGTGTGTGTGTGATTTCTTTATTCCACGCTCAAAGGGGAGAGGTAGTACTCATATTATTATTATTATTATTATTAATTATTATTATTATTATTATTATTATTATTATTATTATTATTATTATTATTATTATTATTATTATTATTATTATTATTAATTAAGGTACAACCGTAGTTGGGAAAAAAAGGGTTCCAATATAGGGAAAAATAGCAGTGAGGGAAGGAAATAAGAAAATAAATAAACGACATAAGAAATAATGAACAACTATAATGATTAACTTTTAAAAACAGTAACAGTATCAAAACAGATATTTCATAAGTAAAGCATGTTTCACCATAAAAACATTTGCTGCAAGTTTGAACTTTTGAAGTTCTACCGATTTAACTACCCGATTAGGAAGATCATTCCACAACTAGGTCACAGCTGGAATAAAACTTCTAGAATTCTGAGTAGTATTGAGCCTCATGATGGAAAAGGCCTGACTATTAGAATTAACTGCATTGCCTAGTATTGCGAACAAGATGGAACTGTCCGGGAAGATCTGAATGTAAAGGATGGTCAGAATTACAAAAAAATCTTATACAACATGCATAATGAACTAATTCAACGACGGTGCCAGAGATTAGGAATAATCTAGATAAGGAATAAGATATTTAATAAAACCGTAATTTTTTGTCCAACAAATTAAGATGAGAATCAGCAGCTGAAGACCAGACAGGAGAACAATACTCAAAAGACAGTAGAATGTAAGA
>NC_090757.1:7362097-7392097 GCF_036898095.1 Palaemon carinicauda
CTTGGGCGCTGATCATATAAAATATATATATATATATATATATATATATATATATATATATATATATATATATATATATATATATATATATACACGGTTAGTCTATAGGGTATTGTCACTGCTTGATAGGGCAATGACACTTTCCCTTCCCTCTGCCATTCATGAGTGGTATTTACACCTTTAAAACTTTTAAATATAATCACCAGAACGTCCATTCAAAGTCCCCAGTCTTTATAAACATACTCCCACGTTACCTGAACACAAACAATGTTTTTGTTTGTTGTTTCCTTTCTCCCCGAAGAACACCATATTAAACCCCGTAATGTTATGAAATATCAAATACATACCAAGTCTGTCTGTCAATCTCTGAGCTACATTATATGCTGATGCCTGCAGCCACCCTAGCGGCCAACCCAACAACTAAACTAAGAGGGAAAGTTAAACGAGCTTAGATAGCTAAAAAAAAAAAAAAAAAAAAAAAAAAGAAAGAAAAAAAAAAACAAGAACAAAGGAAAAGAGAAGGATACTAAAACAAATACAAAATGAGACAGATGGAACGAGGCAAAGACCAGTAATTAATTGCCTACAGGGAACCGTAGGATGTGTACTGGCGAGTGGGGGGGGGGGGGTTTTAAATGTCTTCCGTCTTGTTCCGTTTCAATTACGTCAGGTGGGACGGGGCCACGACATGAGAAGAATTGCCTTTTTTTGGTATTTCTTCAATAGGTCGAAAAAATTCGAAAACAGAACTATTTGTGGCACAATTTACCTATTCGTTTTGAAATTCAAAACTATCACACGCGCGCGCGCACAACACACACACACACACACACACACACATATATATATATATATATATATATACTATATATATATATATATATATATATGTATATATATACACGTACTGTATATATATAATATATATATATATATATATATATATATATATATATATTATATATATGTATATATACACGTAATATATATATATATATATATATATATATATATATATATATATATATATATATATATATATATATTCACATACTGTGTATATATATACATATATTATTATTACTAGCCAAGCTACAACCCTAGTTGGAAAAGCAAGATGCTACAAGCCCAAGGGCTCCAATAGGGAAAAAATAGCCAAGTAAGGAGAGCGAATAAGGAAATAAATAAATGATGAGAACAGATTAACAATAAATCATTCTAAAAACAGTATCAATGTCAAAATAGACATGTCATATATAAACTATTAACGTCAAAAACAGATATGTCATATATAAACAGTTAAAAGACTCATGTCAGCCTGGTCAACATAAAAACATTTGCTCCAACTTTGAACTTTTGAAGTTCTACTGGTTCAACTACCTGATTAGGAAGATCATTGCACAACTTGGTTACAGCTGGAATAAAACTTCTAGAATATTGTGTAATATTGAGCCTCATGATAGAGAAGGCCTGGCTATTAGAATTAACTGCCTGCCTAGTATTACGAACAGGATAGAATTGTCCAGGGAGATCTGAATGTAAAGGATGGTCAGGTATGGAAAATCTTATGCAACATGCATAATGAACTAATTGAACGACGGTGCCAAAGATTAATATCTAGATCAGGAATAAGAAATTTAATAGACCGTAAGTTTCTGTCCAACAAATTAAGATGAGAATCAGCAGCTGAAGACCAGACAGGAAAACAGTACTCGAAACAAGCTAGAATGAAAGAATTAAAACACTTCTTCAGAATAGATTGATCACCGAAAATCTTGTAAGACTTTCTCAATAAGCCAATTTTTTTTGCAATTGAAGAAGACACAGACCTAATGTGTTTCTCAAAAGTAAATTTGCTTTCGAGAATCATACCTAAAATTTTAAGTCATACAAATTTAAAGAAACATTATCAATACTGAGATCCGGATGTTGAGGAGCTACCGTCCTTGACCTACTTACAATCATACTATGAGTTTTGTTAGTATTCAACTTCATACCCCATAATTTGCACCATGCACTAATTTTAGCTAAATCTCTATTAAGGGATTCACCAACCCCAGATCTACATTCAGGGGATGCAATTGATGCAAAGAGAATAGCATCATCTGCATATGCAACAAGTTTCTTTTCTAGGCCAAACCACATGTCACGTGTATATAGTATGTAAAGTAATGAGCCAAGAACACTACCCTGTGGAACACCGGATATCACATTCCTATACTCACTATGGTGCCCATCTTTGAGATCTATTACTTAAAAAATCAATAATAATGCTAAGAAACGACCCACCCACTCCAAACTGTTTCAGTTAGAAAACAAGGGCCTCATGATTAACACGGTCAAAGGTAACACTAAAATCAAGGCCAATCATACAAACTTCCTGACCATAATCAAGGGGTTTCTGTACACCATTGTAGATTGTAAGAAGGGTATCACATGCTCCAAGGATTTACGAAAACCAAATTGCAAACTAGGGAATACATGATTTCCTTCAGCAAAACTATTAAGACGTTTCGCCAGAAGACGTTAAAAAACTTTAGATAATATGGGGGTTATGGAAATTGGACAGTAATCAGTGTGACTTGAGCTACCACAAACACATTTACTTAGAGGAGTAACATTACCAATTCTCCAACAAGTGTTAAAAGCTCCTCTTCTTGCTAACTTGCGCAAAATAACAGATAACTTTAGAGCTAAGAAATCTGCTGTCTTTATACAAAACAAAGGAAAAATACCATTTGGGTCTACGCCTCCATAGTTTTGCCTCAGGAAAACAGGAATGAGGAAGTTCAAGTTTTTCATTACTCTGTTTATTGTCAAAAACATCAGCCAAAATGGTTGCCTTTTCCTTTGGACAGTGAGTGACTGAGCCATCTGGTTTAAGTAAAGGAGGAACTGTTGCATCAACACCAAAGAGTGCAGATTTAAGGGTAGGCCACCATTTATGTTCCTGAGTTGTACCAGAAAGAGTTTCTATTATGGTTAAATTGTATTCTTTTTCAGTTGAGGCATAAACTCTCTGAGGAAAAGCTCGAAGCTGAGTATAGTTATTCCAGGTCAAATCTGATCTGTTACCCTTCCAAAGATGATAGGCCTCCTGCTTCTCCAAATAAGCACGTCTAAAATCATTGAACCACGGTTTGTCCTTCATTCGGTACCCTAGCACACGAGATGGGATACACCTATTAATTATGTTGACTTTTTCACATTCAAAGGGACAACAGGTTCTACACTTCTATATAATTGTGACCAATTCAAGCACAAAATATCACGCAAAATCCCATTCCAGTCTGCTTGGGATTTCATATAAACTTTACAAGAGTATGATATATCAGGGACAGGCTGCTCAGTCTTCACTACTAATGAAATCAAGGCATGATCACATGTCCCGACTGGAGAACCAACCTTACTAGTTATAACGCTAGGAGAGTCAGTGTATACGAGGTCCAAACAATTACCAGACCTGTGACTAGCTTCATTTATGATTTGCTCACACCCTGATTCATATATTATTATTATTATTATTATTATCATTATTATTATTATTACCTGCTAAGGTACAACCCTAGTTGGGAAAGCAGAATGCTATAAGCCCGCGGGCTTATATATATATATATATATATATATATATATATATATATATATATATATATATATATATATATATATATGTATATATATATATATATATATATATATATATATATATATATATATATATATATATATATAAACAGCCAGTTCCGAACGCCAATCTGAACAACAGCCCAATAGACGGTAATTGATTCGTTGAACCTTTCACCCAAATATAACATTTGAATTCAACAAAATCTCTAATGTAGCAAAATCTTTCACGACCACAAAAACCCTAGCTTGTTGATATGTATTGGAAATGTCTCATCAACACATTTCCACTGAACACCAAATTTCTTTATTTTGTGTGGTTTTAAAAAGAGACTTTCCTTTTCCAAATTTTGTCGTGATTGGTAACACCTCTGCCTAGTGATCGCCTGACGGGCGTTCGATTCCCGCTCAGACTCGTTAGTTCATTTACTGTCTCCAACCTTACCATCCTTGTGAGCTATGGAATGGGGGGTTTGGGGGAGCCTATAGGTCTATCTGCTGAGTCATCAGTAGCAATTGCCTGGGTCTCCCTGGTCCTATCTTGGTTGGAGAGGGGCCTTGGACGCTGATCATATAATAGGTCAGTCTCTAAAGCATTATCCTGCTTGCTAGGGCAATGTCACTGTCCCTTGCCTCTGCCATTTATGAGCGGCCTTTAAACCTTTAAAGGGTTAATATAGCCTCCTAGGATCTGGTACTGAAGTATTACTTTAAGCTCTATACAGCCACTTTCCATTATTGAGCTTTTGCAGCACTCTAGGCTACAGAATAAAGAGGATTGGTAGTAAATTTCTAGAGGATCAAAAGAGGTATTGAGAAATTGATGTTTGCGAGCCTTTAGCAGGTCATGTGAAATCCTCTCAACGAGGATATCTTCTGAATAGCAAGAGCCTGCTTTCGGATAATAGTGCCACACAATATTGGAAAAAAGAAGACCTTTATACTTAATTGAAATTCAAGTCAGAAAGCTGGTTGGTAGAGCAAGCTGACATATATTCTTGCCATAGATGTGATATTACTAATTGGGAACGTCCCTACCTGGCGATCACCAGATCGGGGTTCGAGTCCGCTCAAACTCGTTAGTTCTTTTGGTCACTGCAGCCTCACCATCCTTGAGAGCTAAGGATGGGAGGTTTGGGGGAGCCTATAGGTATATCTACCGCATCATCAGCAGCCATTGTCTGGCCTTGCCTGGTTCTAGCTTAGGTGGAGAAAGAGCTTGGGCGCGGATCATACGTATAATATGGTTAGTCTCTAGGGCAGGGGTCGGCCACCTATGGCACGCGTGCCAGACTTGGCACGAGGGGTGCTTGTTCATGGCACGGCATTTGAATTGGAGGAAAAAAAATCCTGAAAAAATACACAGAGAGAGAGAGAGAGAGAGAGAGAGAGAGAGAGAGAGAGAGAGAGAGAGAGAGAGAGAGAGAGAGAGTATGTGTGTGTGTACAGTACTGTGCACCATTACTTTTAACTTTATAGTTTAAATTATTAACTTTATGATTTAAATTATTATACATCTCCATCTATCTATGTTTCCTCCCCTACGATATGGGCCGGTCAGCACAAATACAATTGTTTATGCCTTACTTCAGGATCAAGTAATTTCCCCGATCAGGTCATATTGACTGAATATGGTCCTTTTTATAATTCTTTAAGCTCTAGATTAAGGTAGGAGAATATGGTCCCTGTTGTTTCAGTGAGTCCTTAGCCCTCTTATGTAATATTCTTTCTAGTTATTTGTTGCCATGGCTACCGCAAAAAAATAAATCAAGTTCGATGTCCGATCATTTCTGTCATCATGGACAAATGACTGGATTTATTGAGCAGAATGATCGTGGTGTGTATGCTCTCTGTTGTGAAAATGTCATGTGTCGCACGTCTAGTGTTAAACCACACTTTGAAACAAAAGAAGAACAGGCTTTCAATGATAATGGTGACAAAGCTGAAGTGATTACGAAAGCTGTAACCCGCTATTAGAAACAAAGCAATGTGTTCAAAATCTTGAATACTAGCAAAAACAATTAAACTGAAGCCAGTTACAAACTAACTTTGTATATTGCTAAGAATGGAAAGACTTTTACTGATGCAAATTTTTAAAAGCAGCTTTCCTAAAGTGCTCTGGTGTTTTATTTGATATCATATCAAACAAACAAGTTATCATCTCATGGATAAAATACATGTTAGTCTCAGATGGAACCGTGGAGAGACTTATTTCGGAATTGGCTAATAATGTAAATCAGCAGCATTTGGTTGATTTAAGAAGTACAAATGTGTTCAGTGTGCACTAGATGAAAGCATGGATATCAATGGCATTCCCTGCTTGGCAGTTTTTGCCATGAATAGTGACACAGGTACACAAGATGTGTTGTCCTAAACCTGTGAATGACAATACCAAGGATAAGGACAAACTAAAGGCATTCACTGACCATTTTGAGAAAAGAGAAGATACAGGAAAGATTTTTGCTATTACAACATAGGATGCTCCTGTTATGGTAGGAAAAATAAAGGCTTTACAAAATGGTTGGTGATAAAATTGGGCAATTCATTCTGAAATTGCACTAGGTGTTTATCAAGAAAATTATTTTCACACATTAAGCACATTCTCAACCCCCATCGTACTAGGCTTACAAAGGATCACTCGGGGGTTGTGTGAAACTCAAGGTGTCCAAATATACACCTGGAATTTCAATTTTGGCCTTTGGGAAGCAAGGGCAAGAATCTCATTTATATGTTGAGGTTTAAACTTAAAATATAAGATATTTTTGTTACGACAAATACTAAATGCAACAAAATTATTACATTCATGCTATGCATGTTCAGGAAAATAAATCATAATTAAAATGCTTACTACATACTGAACAATTTTAATTTGAATCTTATATAGTGCTGAAAAATAGCAACTGGCACGCAAGGTAGGAAAAATGATGGCATTAATTATCAAGGGGCACATTGTCTTCAAAACTTTGCCGACCCCTGCTCTAGGGCATTGTCCTGCTTGATAGGGCAATGGCACTGTCCCTTGCCTCTGCCATTCATGAGCGGACTTTAAACCTTTAAACGCAGCCAGTTTGTTATCGTAACGTTGTTAATAACAATCATGAAAATTCAAACTGGGTCCCAATATTCTCATAATATTTAGTAAACAAATTACAATTTTTAATCATGAAGAGAATTGAATAAGAAATTTAATGTAGACCTAAAAATGTTCTCTTGAAGTAGTATGAAATTTAGATTCCCAATTAGGCTTCCATTTCCTATTTTAAAGTCACTTTAATGGAAAATTAATTTCTTGATTGAATTCAAAATTAATATACCCTATATTAAAACCCGATATCTTAAACAAATAAATACACTTGCATTTCAATTAATAAAAAAAAAATACTTATCTATATATCTATCCAAAAAATTTTAATTGATTAAAATTGTGTATTACATCATTTCATATTCAAAATAAATCTATAGATAATATCCATTAAAGATTTATACGCGTCATAATACATTTAATGGAAAAAAGACGATCTTATTTCGCGACTTTATCCTTTGACCTTACCATGTATTAATTGGCGTGGATTTTCATACACTCAAATATGAAACGAGTTTGAAGCCTCTGTGACAACAATGTCCAATCTTATGGCTGATTACGTGAACTGGACATTTTGCTTAACCGTGAACTTGACCTTCCAAATATTAATCATTTACAGCTATTCACATAACAGTTAATCCCTGCAAGTTTCATTACCCTGCGATTAAAATTGTGGTCAGGAAGCTTTTCATAAACAAGCAAACACACACACACACAAACAAACACAAACAGTGGATGATACATTACCTCCTTCCAACTTCGTTGGCGGAGGTAAAGAAAAAATGAATAACAGGAGACAAAACGAATAATACGATTACGAAGATGAAAAAAGTAAAACATGTAATAACAAGAAAATAACAAAAGTAAAACATGTAATAACAAGAAAATAACGAGAGAAAAATTAATAGTAACGAAGATAACTAAAAAGATAGACGTAAGCTGCTCTACAGCATAGAAGGTGGAATTTGGAGAGCAATTATTACCTTCTTTTAGAATTAATTCTATAATCTCTATATTCAATAAATACTTACTAAAAGATTTACAAAAGAAGGAGGATACGTTAGAGAGAGAGAGAGAGAGAGAGAGAGAGAGAGAGAGAGAGAGAGAGAGAGAGAGAGAGAAAGTCGTATGTTTTAAAGCATTTATATAAATCATACTTATAAGAGAGAGAGAGAGAGAGAGAGAGAGAGAGAGAGAGAGAGGAGAGAGAGAGAGAGAGAGAGAGAGAGAGAGAGAGAGAGAGAGGTATTTCATTTTAAATCAATCAAATAAACCTTACTTATACTAGAGAGAGAGAGAGAGAGAGAGAGAGAGAGAGATAGAGAGAGAGAGAGAGGGGGGGTTAACGTCCGCAAGGCAAAACAATGACACGCCATGTAAGCAATTGAGGAAGTGGTTGATGGACATACCAACAACAATATGACAACAGACTATATTCAACATTGTTAAAATACGGTTTAGCTTTGATGAATTACAAAACTGAATTATTCTGCCATTTTTTTTCTCATATTGAAACCTGATCTCTAAACAAAATGGTGATAAAAAGATATTTTAGTTAATTTTGTAAATAAAGCTGTTTATCTCAAATAAACGATGCCAATACCTGGAAGCCTTTGATGAGATGTGTTATTGTAATTGATATAGATTTCTACAACATTTGATTTGTGCTTGAATGATCTTCGCTCGAGAAAAGGCACTTTTTCTAGCCCTTGTTGGAAAAGCAGGATGCTATATGCCCCAGGTCTCCAACAGCGAAAAATAGTCCAATGAGGAAACGAAGCAAAGAAATAAGAATTAATATTATTAAAGTTATTAAAATAAATTTTTTAGGTTATTAAACTTATTATTATTAAAATTATTAAAGTCAATATTAAAATCAATATTAATATTAGAATTATGAAAACTCATAAATGGACTACTAGAGAAGTAATGAAAAATCAAAATAAAATATCTTAAGAACAGTAATAACATTAAATAGATCTTTCATTTATAAACCATTAAAACGTCAAAAGAAAAGAAAAGGAAGAGAAATGATAAAGAATAGTGTGGCCGAGTGTACCCTCAAGAAAGAGAACTCTAACCCAAAGACAGTGGAAGACCATGGTAGAGAGGCTATGGCACTATCCAAGACTAGAGAACAATGGTTTGATTTTGGGGATTCCTTCTCCTAGAAGAGCTGCTTACCATAGCTAAAGAGTTTCTTCTACCCTTACCAAGAGGAAAGTAGCCCCTAGGGTGTGCCCGAGTGTACCCTCAAGCAAGAGAACTCCAACCCAATGACAGTGGAAGACCATGGCACAGAGGCTATGGGACTACCCAATGGTAGAGAACAATGGTTCGATTAAAGGAATTAAAAGGGTTATTGAGGAAATTGACACTATTCAGTTCATAGTTAGGTTTTTTTAAAGACGAATTACGATATTTAAAAAAGAAGGAAAAAAAAACGGCTGGTAACCCTTGTGATGGGTTATATGAATTCAATAAATAATTTTTTCTTTCAATATATTGCCACTTACGTAGTAGGGAGAAAGTAATCTTTGGTGTCGAATGAAAACTATGAAATAAATTTCAATTTGATTAGGCCTATAAAGAATCTACACGGTAAATGTGATGCGAGGAAAGATAGAAATGAAAAAAAAGTTAATGGTTTAAATTGATTAAGGCGAAAGGGTCAAACTAAAGAATAAATCAAACGTTTTCATAAAAAACAAGTGAGCAAGTCCTGAACGCGGACATGGTCCTCGTAGAGGACATACCTCCGCCAAGGTGACCTAGAGCGCCATATGTCCTAGAATCATGAATTGATGTGACTTCGACCTTCACATGACCTTGACCTTCACGTGACCTTCAAGTGACCTTGACCTTCACGTGACCTTGACCTTCACATGACCTTGGCTTCAAGTGACCTTGATCTTCAAATGTACTTGACCTTCACGTGACCTTGACCTTCAGGTGACCTTGACCTTCACGTGACCTTGACCTTCACGTGACCTTGACCTTCAAGTGACCTGCTTGACTTTTGACCTTCAAGTGATCTTTGTTCATTTGCCACTGATACTTAATATGACATTGATATAATGCACCAATATGACCTTGACCTTTGACCTTTATAAATTTGAACATCACCCATGGGTTGCGCCTGGACTAGGACTTCCCTGTTGGCTTATGCAAAAGTCAGTGCTTTATTTCTGTCTCTTGATATGGCCACTTATGTCATAGTGACACCAGTGACCCCTGTGACCTTGACCTTGGGGTGACCTTGACCAAAATTTAATCAGTTCTTCCATACACATTGGGGAACTACTTGGCCAAGTTTGAAGTGATTCCGTGTAGAAATGTGGCCTCTACGTTGTCCACAGACAGACAGACAAACAGAGAAACAAACAAACAAACAAACAAACAAACCGAACCGAAAACATAACCTCCTGGCGGAGGTAATAATATGAGATTCGTTACTAAAGAAACCATTTTTTTTTCATTTTTATTTTAATATATTTCTATATGGATGTCAAAAATGGAAGTGATCCTGTATCTGTAATTCGTGTTTTATATATATATATATATATATATATATATATATATATATATATATATATATATATATATATATATATATATATATATACACATATATATATATATATATATATATATATATATATATATATATATATCTTATTATTATTATTATTATTATTATTATTATTATTATTATTTGCTAAGCTACAACCCTAGTTGGAAAAGCAGGATGCTATAAGCCCGGTGGCTCCAACAGGGAAAGTAGCCCAGTGAGGAAAGGAAATAAGAAAAATAAAATATTCCAAGAACAGTAACAACGTTGAAATAAATCTTTCCTATATAAATTAAAAAAAAAAAAGCTTTAACAAAACAAGTGCAAGAGAAGGAAGTTAGAATAGTGTACCCTCAAGCAAGAGAACTCTAACCCAAGACAGTGGAAGACCATGGTACAAAGGCTATGGCACTACCCAAGACTAGAGAACAATGGTTTGATTTTGGAGTGTCCTTCTCCTAGAAGAGCTGCTTACCATAGCTAAAGAGTCTCTTCTACCCTTACCAAAAGGAAAATATCCACTGAACAATTACATTGCAGTAGTTAACCCCTTGAGAAAAGAAAATTTTTTTGGTAATCTCACTGTTGTCAGATGTATGAGAACAGAGAAGAATCTGTAAAGAATAGGCCAGACTATTCGGTGTATGTGTAGGCAAAGGGAAAATAAACCGTAACCAGAGAGGGATTCGATGTAGTACTGTCTGCCCAGTCAAAGGACCCCATAACTCTCTAGCGGTAGTATCTCAACGGGTGGCTGGTGCTCTGGCCAACCTACTATTTTGGCCAGGGCACTAGTCACTCGTTGAGATACTACCGCTAGAGAGTTATAGGGCCTTTAATTGGCCAGACCATACTATATTAGATCCTTCTCTGGTTACGGCTTATTTTACCTTTGCCTACAAATCCACCAAATAGTCTGGCATTTTTTCCACATTCACCTCGGTCCTCAAACACCTGCCAACATTAAGATAAGCGAACAATTCTTTATCCCTCAAGGAGTTATGTACTGCACTGTAATTGTTCAGTGGCTACTTTCCACTTGATAAGGGTAGAAGTTCGTACACTAAAGTTATACACTAACTATATCAAAGCTAATCAACTCTTAGAACGTCAGACGGGGGATAACAGAATTAAACGCTTAAAGTTTTCGGTTAAAAATTTAACCTTTTCAAATATATAAATTAAAAACCAGACAAACAAATAAACAAATAACCTGAGAGGAATTGTAAGGTAAAAATAAATAAGGGATAAATACAGGAGGACGGAGAAGTGTGAAAACAATACCCACATACTGATTTAGGGTTTAAAGGCCACTCATGAATGGCAGAGGGGACAGTGACAGTGCCCTCGCTAGTAGCATAGGGCCCTAGAGACTGACCATATATACTTATGATCAGCGACCAAGCCCCCTCTCCACCCAAGCTAAGTTCAGGGAGGGCCAGGCAATAGTTGTTAATGAATCAGCAGGTAGAGCTATAGGCTCCCCCACATCCACCATCCTTAGCTTACAAGTCTGACAGATCACCACTCAGGGACGTTTCCAATAGGCCACTAAGAGGTTACAGCACTATGGTTGTTCAGTGGCCACTTTCCTCTTGGTAAGGGTAGAATAACCTCTTTAGCTATGGTAAGCAGCTCTTTTAGGCAAAGGACACTCCAAAATCGAACCATTGCTCTCTCGTCTTGGGTAGTGCCATAGCCTCTATACCATGGTCTTCCACTGTATTGGGTTAGAGTTCTCTTGCTTGAGGATACACTCGACCACATATTCTATTTTATTTCTCTTCCTCTTGTTTTGCTTAACTTTTTATAGTTCATATAAGAGATATTTACTTCATTGTTGTTACTCTTCTTAAAATATTTCTATTTCTTTTTTTTCCTTTCCTCCTTGGGCCATTTTCCCTGTTGGAGCCCCTGGGCTTATAGCATCCTGCTTTTCCAGCCTGGGATGTAGCTTAGAAAGTAATAATAATAATAACAACAACAACAACAACAACAATAATAATAATAATAATAATAATAATAATAATAATAAAGGGGATAGTTTAGGAGATAGGAGGGAGATAGGATAGTTATTATTGTCGTTGGGGTGGAGGGTGGGGGGTAGGAGAGAGTCCGGAAAATGGATGTTGGCTATCTCTCAGGATAGACGGAGCCAAGGACCTGCACGTTCAAACCACTTTAGATGATTCGGTCTCAAGCACTTCTCACTTATCAAGCACTTGCGCCCTCTATCTGGGAGGGCTTCCATCTCCCGCCTATCAGCCGTTACAAAAATGAAAGAAAATAAAAAAAAAAAAAACGATAGGAAAGGAAAGCAAAGATAACGGATTTCATATTTACGATCTTCGAACGTCTTCGGTGTATCAAAAATGAAATGGATGAAGTTGTAATATTGCGGATAAATATTACATTAATAAATTTTGTTTTTCTTCTTTAATGTCAGTTATTATAAATGAAATGGATAAAGTTGTAATATTAGGTATAAATATTATTAATCCTAATAGCTTTCTTCTTAATATCAGTCATCATACAAGGCAAACTATATTGGTCAGTAACTTCCTTCAGGCTAACCAGTTAATATATTACTATAAGCTAGCCAATCTGTACACAACTACAAGGATATTAGTCAGTAAAATATTATAAACTAGTAAGGCTGTACATAACTACAAGGATATCAGTCCGTAAATTACTATGAGCTAGTCAGTCTGTACATAACTACAAGGATATCCGTCCGCAAATTGCTGTAAGCTAGTCAGTCTGTACATAACTACAAGTATTTCCGTCAGCAAATTACTGTAAGCTAGTCAGTCTGTACATAACTGCAAGGATATCCGTCCGCAATTTGCTGTAAGCTAGTCAGTCTGTACATAACTGCAAGGATATCCGTCCGCAATTTGCTGTAAGCTAGTCAGTCTGTACATAACTGCAAGGATATCCGTCCGCAATTTGCTGTAAGCTAGTCAGTCTGTACATAACTGCAAGGATATCCGTCCGCAATTTGCTGTAAGCTAGTCAGTCTGTACATAACTACAAGGATATCTGTGAGCAAATTACTGTAAGCTAGTCAGTCTGTACATAACTACAAGGATATCCGTCCGCAAATTGCTGTAAGCTAGTCAGTCTGTACATAACTACAAGTATTTCCGTCAGCAAATTACTGTAAGCTAGTCAGTCTGTACATAACTGCAAGGATATCCGTCCGCAATTTGCTGTAAGCTAGTCAGTCTGTACATAACTGCAAGGATATCCGTCCGCAATTTGCTGTAAGCTAGTCAGTCTGTACATAACTGCAAGGATATCCGTCCGCAATTTGCTGTAAGCTAGTCAGTCTGTACATAACTGCAAGGATATCCGTCCGCAATTTGCTGTAAGCTAGTCAGTCTGTACATAACTGCAAGGATATCCGTCCGCAATTTGCTGTAAGCTAGTCAGTCTGTACATAACTACAAGGATATCCGTCCGCAATTTGCTGTAAGCTAGTCAGTCTGTACATAACTACATATCCGTCCGCAATTTGCTGTAAGCTAGTCAGTCTGTACAAAACTACAAGGATATCCGTCAGCAAATTACTGTAAGCTAGTCAGTCTGTACATAACTGTAAGCTAGTCAGTCTGTACATAACTACAAGGATATCCGTCAGCAAATTACTGTAAGCTAGTCAGTCTGTACATAACTGTAAGCTAGTCAGTCTGTACATAACTACAAGGATATCCGTCAGCAAATTGCTGTAAGCTAGTCAGTCTGTACATAACTACAAGAATATCCGTCCGCAAATTGCTGTAAGCTAGTCAGTCTGTACATAACTACAAGGATATCCGTCCGCAAATTGCTGTAAGCTAGTCAGTCTGTACATAACTACAAGGATATCCGTCAGCAAATTGCTGTAAGCTAGTCAGTCTGTATATAACTACAAGGATATCCATCCGCAAATTGCTATAAGCTAGTCAGTCTGTACATAACTACAAGTATATCCGTCCGAAAATTACTGTAAGCTAGTCAGTCTGTACATAACTACAAGGATATCCGTCCGGAAATTGCTGTAAGCTAGTCAGTCTGTACATAACTACAAGGATATCCGTCCGCAAATTACTGTAAGCTAGTCAGTCTGTACATAACTACAAGGATATCCGTCAGCAAATTACTGTAAGCTAGTCAGTCTGTACATAACTGTAAGCTAGTCAGTCTGTACATAACTACAAGGATATCCGTCAGCAAATTACTGTAAGCTAGTCAGTCTGTACATAACTGTAAGCTAGTCAGTCTGTACATAACTACAAGGATATCCGTCAGCAAATTACTGTAAGCTAGTCAGTCTGTACATAACTGTAAGCTAGTCAGTCTGTACATAACTACAAGGATATCCGTCCGCAAATTACTGTAAGCTAGTCAGTCTGTACATAACTACAAGGATATCCGTGAGCAAATTACTGTAATCTAGTCAGTCTGTACATAACTACAAGTATATCCGTCCGCAAATTGCTGTACGCTAGTCAGTCAGTACATAACTACAAGTATATCCGTCCACAAATTGCTGTAAGCTAGTCATTCTGTACATAACTACAAGGATATCCGTCAGCAAATTACTGTAAGCTAGTCAGTCTGTACATAACTACAAGGATATCCGTCAGCAAATTACTGTAATCTAGTCAGTCTGTACATAACTACAAGTATATCCGTCCGCAAATTGCTGTACGCTAGTCAGTCAGTACATAACTACAAGTATATCCGTCCACAAATTGCTGTAAGCTAGTCATTCTGTACATAACTACAAGGATATCCGTCAGCAAATTACTGTAAGCTAGTCAGTCTGTACATAACTACAAGGATATCCGTGAGCAAATTACTGTGATCTAGTCAGTCTGTACATAACTACAAGTATATCCGTCCGCAAATTGCTGTACGCTAGTCAGTCAGTACATAACTACAAGTATATCCGTCCACAAATTACTGTAAGCTAGTCATTCTGTACATAACTACAAGGATATCCGTCAGCAAATTACTGTAAGCTAGTCAGTCTGTACATAACTACAAGGATATCCGTGAGCAAATTACTGTAATCTAGTCAGTCTGTACATAACTACAAGTATATCCGTCCGCAAATTGCTGTACGCTAGTCAGTCAGTACATAACTACAAGTATATCCGTCCACAAATTGCTGTAAGCTAGTCATTCTGTATATAACTACAAGGATATCCGTCAGCAAATTACTGTAAGCTAGTCAGTCTGTACATAACTACAAGGATATCCGTCCGCAAATTGCTGTAAGCTAGTCAGTCTGTACATAACTACAAGGATATCCGTCAGCAAATTACTGTAAGCTAGTCAGTCTGTACATAACTACAAGTATATCCGTCCGCAAATTGCTGTAAGCTAGTCAGTCTGTACATAACTACAAGGATATCCATCCGCAAATTGCTGTAAGCTAGTCAGTCTGTACATAATTACAAGTATATCCGTCAGCAAATTGCTGTAAGCTAGTCAGTCTGTACATAACTACAAGTATATCCGTCCGTAAATTGCTGTAAGCTAGTCAGTCTGTACATAACTGTAAGCTAGTCAGTCTGTACATAACTACAAGGATATCCGTCAGCAAATTGCTGTAAGCTAGTCAGTCTGTACATAACTACAAGGATATCCGTCAGCAAATTACTGTAAGCTAGTCAGTCTGTACATAACTGTAAGCTAGTCAGTCTGTACATAACTGTAAGCTAGTCAGTCTGTACACAACTACAAGTATATCCGTCCGCAAATTGCTGTAAGCTAGTCAGTCTGTACATAACTACAAGGATATCCGTCAGCAAATTACTGTAAGCTAGTCAGTCTGTACATAACTACAAGTATATCCGTCCGCAAATTACTGTAAGCTAGTCAGTCTGTACATAACTACAAGGATATCCGTCCGCAATTTGCTGTAAGCTAGTCCGTCTGTACATAACTACAAGTATATTCGTCCGCAAATTGCTGTAAGCTAGTCAGTCTGTACATAACTGTAAGCTAGTCAGTCTGTACATAACTACAAGTATATCCGTCCGCAAATTGATGTAAGCTAGTCAGTCTGTACATAACTACAAGTATATACGTCCGCAAATTGCTGTAAGCTAGTCAGTCTGTACATAGCTGTAAGCTAGTCAGTCTGTACATAACTACAAGGATATCCGTCAGCAAAATACTGTAAGCTAGTCAGTCTGTACATAACTACAAGGATATCCGTCAGCAAATTACTGTAAGCTAGTCAGTCTGTACATAACTGTAAGCTAGTCAGTCTGTACATAACTGTAAGCTAGTCAGTCTGTACATAACTACAAGGATATCCGTCAGCAAATTACTGTAAGCTAGTCAGTCTGTACATAACTGTAAGCTAGTCAGTCTGTACATAACTACAAGGATATCCGTCCGCAAATTACTGTAAGCTAGTCAGTCTGTACATAACTACAAGGATATCCGTGAGCAAATTACTGTAATCTAGTCAGTCTGTACATAACTACAAGTATATCCGTCCGCAAATTGCTGTACGCTAGTCAGTCAGTACATAACTACAAGTATATCCGTCCACAAATTGCTGTAAGCTAGTCATTCTGTACATAACTACAAGTATATCCGTCCGCAAATTGCTGTACGCTAGTCAGTCAGTACATAACTACAAGTATATCCGTCCACAAATTACTGTAAGCTAGTCATTCTGTACATAACTACAAGGATATCCGTCAGCAAATTACTGTAAGCTAGTCAGTCTGTACATAACTACAAGGATATCCGTGAGCAAATTACTGTAAGCTAGTCAGTCTGTACATAACTACAAGGATATCTGTGAGCAAATTACTGTAAGCTAGTCAGTCTATACATAACTGTAAGCTAGTCAGTCTGTACATAACTACAAGGATATCCGTCCGCAAATTACTGTAAGCTAGTCAGTCTGTACATAACTACAAGGATATCCGTCCGCAAATTACTGTAAGCTAGTCAGTCTGTACATAACTACAAGGATATCCGTGAGCAAATTACTGTAAGCTAGTCAGTCTGTACATAACTACAAGTATATCCGTCCGCAAATTGCTGTAAGCTAGTCAGTCTGTACATAACTACAAGGATATCCGTCCGCAAATTGCCGTAAGCTAGTCAGGCTGTACATAACTACAAGTATATCCGTCCGCATATTGCTGTAAGCTAGTCAGTCTGTACATAACTACAAGGATATCCGTCAGCAAATTGCTGTAAGCTAGTCAGTCTGTACATAACTACAAGTATATCCGTCCGCAAATTGCTGTAAGCTAGTCAGTCTGTACATAACTGTAAGCTAGTCAGTCTGTACATAACTACAAGGATATCCGTCAGCAAATTACTGTAAGCTAGTCAGTCTGTACATAACTACAAGGATATCCGTCAGCAAATTGCTGTAAGCTAGTCAGTCTGTACATAACTACAAGGATATCCGTCAGCAAATTGCTGTAAGCTAGTCAGTCTGTACATAACTACAAGGATATCCATCAGCAAATTACTGTAAGCTAGTCAGTCTGTACATAACTACAAGGATATCCGTCAGCAAATTACTGTAAGCTAGTCAGTCTGTACATAACTACAAGGATATCCGTGAGCAAATTACTGTAAGCTAGTCAGGCTGTACATAACTACAAGGATATCCGTGAGCAAATTACTATAAACTAGTTAGTCTGTACATATCTACAAGGATATCAAGTCAGTAAATTACTACAAGCTACTCAGTCTGTACATAACTACAAGGATATCACTAAGTAAATTACTGTAAGCTAGTCAGTCTGTACATAACTACAAGGATATCAGTCAGCAAATTACTACAAGCTACTCAGTCTGTACATAACTACAAGGATATCAGTCAGCAAATTACTGTAAGCTAGTCAGTCTGTACATAACTACAAGGATATCAGTGAGTAAATTACTGTAAGCTAGTCGGTCTGTACATAACTACAAGGATATCAGTCAGCAAATTACTACAAGCTACTCAGTCTGTACATAACTACAAGGATATCACTCAGTAAATTACTATAAGCTAGTCAGTCTGCACCTAACTACAAGGATATCACTCAGTAAATTACAATAAGCTAGTCAGTCTGCACATAACTACAAGGATATCACTCAGTAAATTACTATAAGCTGGTCAGTCTGCACACAACTATAAGGATATCACTCAGTAAATTACTATAGGCTAGTCAGTGTGTACATAACAGTAAATTACTATAAGCTAGTCAGTCTGTACATAATTACATGGATATCAGTCAGTAAATGACTATAAACTTGCCAGTCTGTTCATAACTACAAGGATATCACTTAGTAAATTACTATAAGCTAGTCAGTCTGTATATAACTACAAGGATATCACTCAGTAAATTACTGTAAGCTAGTCAGGCTGTACATAACTACATGGATATCAGTCAGTAAATTACTATAAGCTAGTCAGTCTATACATAACTACAAGGATATCACTCGGTAAATTACTATAAGCTAGTCAGACAGCACATAACTACAAGGATATCACTCAGTAAATTACTATAAGCTAGTCAGTCTGCACCTAACTACAAGGATATCACTCAGTAAATTACAATAAGCTAGTCAGTCTGCACATAACTACAAGGATATCACTCAGTAAATTACTATAAGCTGGTCAGTCTGCACATAACTATAAGGATATCACTCAGTAAATTACTATAAGCTAGACAGTCTGCACATAAGTACAAGGATATCACTCAGTAAATTACTGTAAGCTAGTCAGTCTGCACATAACTGCAAGGATATCACTCAGTAAATTACTGTAAGCTAGTCAGTCTGCACATAACTACAAGGATATCACTCAGTAAATTACTATAAGCTGGTCAGTCTGCACATAACTATAAGGATATCACTCAGTAAATCACTATAAGCTAGACAGTTTGCACATAAGTACAAGGATATCACTCAGTAAATTACTATAAGCTGGTCAGTCTGCACATAACTACAAGGATATCACTCAGTAAATTACTATAAGCTAGTCAGTCTGCACATAACTACAAGGATATCACTCAGTAAATTACTATAAGCTAGTCAGTCTGCACATAACTACAAGGATATCACTCAGTAAATTACTGTAAGCTAGTCAGTCTTCACATAACTACAAGGATATCACTCAGTAAATCACTACAGTGCTGGGAAACTAATCAACAAATTACTAGAGGTACGTTAGTGATTTCTTTCAGAGAACCAATCAGTAAGTTAAATTACATACATACATACATATACCCCAATTTGGGGGGGTGGGGTAGCCGACATCAACAAAGAAACAAAAACAAAAAGGGACCTCTACTCTCTACGTTCCTCCCAGCCTAACAAGGGACTCAATCGACTTCAGCTGGTACTGCTAGGGTGTCACAGCCCACCCTCCCACATTATCCACCACAGATGAAGCTTCATAATGCTGAATCCCCTACTGCTGCTACCTCCGCGGTCATCTAAGGCATCGGGGGAGGCAGCAGGGCCTACCGGAACTGCGTTACAATCGCTCGCCATTCATTCCTATTTCTAGCACGCTCTCTTGCCTCGCTCACATCTATCCTCCTATCACCCAGAGCTTCCTTCACTCCATCCATCCAACCAAACCGTGGCCTTCCTCTGGTACTTCTCCCATCAACTCTTGCATTCATCACCTTCTTTAGCAGACAGCCATTTTCCATTCTCTCAACATGGCCAAACCACCTCAACACATTCATATCCACTCTAGCTGCTAACTCATTTCTTACACCCGTTCTCACTCTCACCACTTCGTTCCTAACCCTATCTACTCGAGATACACCAGCCATACTCCTTAGACACTTCATCTCAAACACATTCAATTTCTGTCTCTCCATCACTTTCATTCCCCACAACTCCGATCCATACATCACAGTTGGTACAATCACTTTCTCATATAGAACTCTCTTTACATTCATGCCCAACCCTCTATTTTTTACTACTCCCTTAACTGCCCCCAACACTTTGCAACCTTCATTCACTCTCTGACGTACAGTACATCTGCTTCCACTCCACCATTTGCTGCAACAACAGACCCCAAGTACTTAAACTGATCCACCTCCTCAAGTAACTCTCCATTCAACATGACATTCAACCTTGCACCACGTTCCCTTCTCGTAAATCTCATAACCTTACTCTTACCCACATTAACTCTCAACTTCCTTCTCTCACACACTCTTCCGAATTCTGTCACTAATCGTCCAAGCTTCTCTTCTGTGTCTGCAACCAGTACAGCATCATCCGCAAACAACAACTGATTTACCTCCCATTCATGGTCATTACTAGAGTAAAATCAGCCAGTCTATCAAATTACAATTGCTACTGCTAAACTAATCGTTAAATTACCATATATAAAACAATCAGCACATATAAGAATAAAACCATTTAATAAATTACTACTATCAAATCAGTCAGTAAATAATAACAGGCAAACAAGGCAGTAGTTTACAAGAAAACTATTCAGTAAATTACTTGTCAGCAATTCATTGCAAGCAAACCACTCAGTAAACATCTCAAATTACCTTATATAAAAAAGGCTACATTTGAATTTATCAAGCAAAGACTCTAAACAAGTAAACAAAAGAAAAGAAAATGAGGAAGAAAACATGAAAATCTATAGATAAGTACATTATCTGCAAACACATGTTTTTAAACTTGAACTCGTAAACAACAAAAGTAAATTTGCATCAATTTGTAAAGCCACAATTTATGACCATATCAAGACCTCAACTCAAATATCCCCGAGTCCTTGAGATGCTTTTAATGGTACAGAGGAATGTGGGATCTCTTGTCGGTCTCTGGGTTGGTATAAAAGAAGGATATTTGTTCTTCGTGTCATGCTGATGAAAAAGATGATGACATTATTATCATCTTAATTATTATCATCACCATTATACTTATTATTACTGCTCTTAATATTTACGTAATCTTTACATTCTGCGTTTCTTTCCTTTCCTTTTATTATCCATACGATTTCATTAAGTAATGTTTTCTTTATCTATGTCATTATCAACTCTATCTGAGTGGGGATACCTTAATGGTGAAAGGGTTTAAGTATCGCCATGATCAGCAAAGCTATTCTAGTCAGGGCCACCCATATAGGTTTAGTTTGCTGTGAGCGATCAGACAAAAGTCTCCCACTATCACCAATTCGCAATGGCCACCGTGAACACTAAATGGCCAAACCCCAGACATGAATAAGGACATATCTGTGGCCTTTGTCTTGCATTGGACTAAAAATGGCTGCATTTGCTGTTGTTATTGTTGTTGTTGTTGTCATTATCAAAGTGACAGCTGTCATCCTCTGTTATCTTCATGACTTTCATCATCATTACAGCGGGGCCCCCCACTTCATCTAACCCCCAATACCATCTCCACCCTTACACCGCTTCATAAGGAGGCCCCACCCTTCAAGCCACCCTATCTCCCACCTCTATTATCAACGTCAATGGTTTACTGCCGACGTCAAGTCCACTTTTAACTATTTCTAATCCTGTTTCCAAATGACGTCAAATGAGCATAATTTTACTGTGATGATAATCTCTATATTTTATGAAATAGGAACCATTCTTCTGTAATCTTGTTTAAGATTTTATTTCCTAGTGTTTGAATCATCTTATAATTAGATTAAAATATTAATAATGTCTATAATTATTATCATCACTATAAAAGCAAAACATTATTATTATTATTATTATTATTATTATTATTATTATTATTATTATTAATAATTGAAAATATGGTTTACTATAGGTAAATGCATTACTTTTAAACTATTATTATTATCATTATTATTATTAGTTGTAGAGGTAGTAGTGGTAGTAGTAGTAGTATTGTTGTTATTATGAAAAATATTATCATGATATAAACCACTAATACAATTAATCATATAAGAAAGTGTCTTCTGATATATCAAACATCTTAAACAGCATTAAATTCATAAAAATAGACACAAAACATTTTGCTAGCCAACTTTCATTCTTCTTCTTTCGACTTAATAGTCCCACTGTATAACAGGGTCGGTCGCTCCAGTCAACATTCTCCATCGATTCCTAGCACTTGCATCATCTTCCCACAATCCTAACCAATCCATATCACTCCTCACCACATCCATTCATCAGCTGACGTCCCAACTTTCCGTTGTTCTCAATAACTTTCAAATATTCTGTAAGCTTCACAAAAGGTTTAAACAGCATATTGCAAACAACTGCATATGAAAGTTTAAGCTAATCTTTTCAATAAACTATTCGAGGAAGTTTGGTTTTGCAAGATTCACTAAAGCATATCATCATCATCCCCTCCTACGCCTATTGACACAAAGGGCCCCAGTTAGATTTCGCCAGTCGTCTCTTTATTGAGCTTTTAAATCAATACTTCTCCATTCATCTTACATATACACAAAAATTATTTTTTCTAAGTACAAATTATAGAATTTCTTGGCAAATTCTTCTATACTATTTTTATCAAGCAAATAAAGATAAATAAATAGAATCAGTAAATCAATAGAAACTAGAAAAAATGAAATAAACTAGGACTGAATTTGTATTGAGTGGTTATTTCGTGTAGATATATTTAGCTAAAATAAAAGGATAGATACATAAACAAAATTAACTGGACCAAGTTTAAAATGACCAGCTAAAAAGCAAATGACATAAACAAATAAGAAATAACCGAAAAAAAACTGCCAATCATTCTGCAGAAATTAACAGGTAGAAAAAAAAAAAACACTTTCATTTTCAAACGGAAACTTAACACCAGCTACTATACCCAGGGTAGGAATGTTTATAGGCGAACTGCTTAATTATTTAATAAATAAAAAAAATCAATCATACTGCAAAAATTATACAACAAAAGTTGACAGGTAAAAAATAATCGAAAGTAAAAAGAATATCTAAAAGAAAGAGGAAAAAAAACCCGCTTTCATTTCTAAACAGAAACTTGACACCATCTTCTATACCCAGAGTCGGAATGTTTATAGGTGAGCTGCTTAAGGCTGGCATTCGAGTCTCAGGGTACATTACTAAACATACCCACAACTCTGTCTGCTTTGAAGGGGCATGCGGGCCCTTTGCCAGGTCACTGCATACCCGGATTAATGAAGTTTATTTCTACAGACAGCAATACGGGATCGCTCATGGATATCGTATTCAATTCAATTTTGAATAATTTAAATAAGTATGATAATAATTCTAATTTCTATATAATAATAAAATTCTAATTTCTATATAATAATAAAATTCTAATTTCTATATAATAATAAAATTCTAATATTTTTGTGTAGATTGTAATGCGCTTAAACTTACTTCGTAATTCAAAATGCATGTACATTTAAGCTGGTAATATGTTTACAACTAATATGGAGGTAATCTGTGAATCTTTCTGAGAAATCGGTAACATTACCTTAAAAACCAATAACATTTCCTGAGAATTCGGTAAATTTTCCTGAGAAACCGGTAAATTTTCCTTAGAAATCTGCAAATTTTTCTTAGAAATCGGTAAATTTTCCGGAAAAATCGGTAAATTTCCCTGAGAAATCGGTAAATTTCCCTGAGAAATCGGTAAATTTCCCTGAGAATTCTGCAAATTTTTCTTAGAAATCAGTAAATTTCCCTAAAATTATCAATCAATATTAAAAAAAAATAAATTATTCTCCTACGAAAAATTCATATACGCAGCTTTAACTAAACTACATACATGCATCATATTACATGGAAAATGAAGAGTACCCATACATACAAAATGCACCCTGAAGAGTTTATATTAGGCAATAACGATTGGATGTCGTAAATGTAAGATCAAGATCCCACTTTCTTTAAGCGGGGTTTACACGGTCGAACGGTTCGTCGAACCCAGTTGTCGAACCTGCTTGTCAAACGGTTCGAAGAGGTGGAGTCAGCCACAAATGCTTAAGGTTTGTGGACAATGAAGCCCCGCCCACAAAAGCCAGGCGAGAACAGACTTTCTTCGAACCGTTTGACAACCAAGTACTCCATTCACACGTTCGAGCATCACTTCAAACACTTGCCTGTGCAACCACTTTCGACGAAACGTTCAAGCGTGTAAACCGTCTTTAGAGAATTCTTTATCCGTCTTCTCTGGGATATCGGGTTTTTTTTGTTAAGGAAAGTATCCAAAAAAGCTCAGAAAGGCTGAAAGTCAAAGTAAAGTTACGCCATTGCAGAATATATATATATATATATATATATATATATATATATATATATATATATATATATATATATATATATATATATATATATATATATATATATATATATATATATATGTATATATATACATACATATATATATATATATATATATATATATATATATATATATATATATATATATATATATATATATATATATATATATATATATATATATATATATATTGTTTTGTGGTTGTTGATGCCGTTCAGTTTTTATTTGCATTTCTGCGAGGTTGGTTCCACTTCTGATTTATGCATATTTTTACTATTTTTTTTTTCAAACTAATTTTTACTTTTTATATTAATTTGTATATTTTTATTACTTTTCTTAATGTTATTTATGTACTTATTAGCTGCCCTAGAAGATGTGATAATGACAATCACGAAACGTAGGGAATTATAATAATTGGATTTTTAGAGCTGCCTATTTCCCTGTCCAACTTAAGAAATGTGTGTATAAATAAATATATATATATATATATATATATATATATATATATATATATATATATATATATATATATATATATATATATATATATATATATATATATATATACCCACACGTACATATGGACATGGGCTGGGCATATAACGAGAATGACAGATAATATATGGACAAAATGAATAATAGAATGCGTCCCCAGAGATCACAAAAGTAACAGGGGAAAGAAGAGAAGACGATGGATTAACGAGCTGAAAAAAATTATGTGGAAATAGACTGGCATACAAAGACCATATACAGACGGGAGTGGAAGGACAGGGCTGAGGTTTTTGTCCTGCAGTGGACTAGCAGTAGCAACGGCTGATGATCATGAAATACACAACATACTCTCTCTCTCTCTCTCTCTCTCTCTCTCTCTCTCTCTCTCTCTCTCTCTCTCTCTCTCTCTCTCTCTCTCTCTCTCTCGGTACAATGTCTTACACTTTCTACATTTCCTAATATATTTTATTTACAATTATCTAATTGATAGAGCTCGCACGTGATCAAGTTTAATCCCTTATATATCAAAGCAATCTCAAATTAAATATAAAAATAATCTAAAAACTCCACAAAGCACTAGAAGAGCTGCAAGACCCAGGCCTATATGGCTGAGGACTATGAAGCGTGGGGTAAGAGATGATGAATGAAGTATTGTATTAAAAGCTCAAGATAGAGACGACTGGAGAAATCTAACCGAGGCCCTTTGCGTTAATAGGCGTAAGAGATGATGATGATGAAAAACTCTTATTTCTAAGTTGTTAATTCTTACTTATCTCATGCTGAACGAAACACACACACACACACACACACACACACACACACACGCACACACTTACCCCAGGCCGGAAATAAAGTCCGGGCAAACTGTGTGTGAGTGAGAGAGTGTGTGTGTGTGTGCGTTTCGTTCAGCAAGAGATAATTAAGACTTTACCTCTGGCGTCTTCGAATTTCTTAATCAGCTTTCGTAAATCATCGTGAGGTGAAATTTCCTTTGGATTAGGTTATCTCCCAGTGCCCGCCTTCATGGACATTAATTAAAGCTCACGGAAAAAAAAAAAAAACTATCTGGAACCTCAAATCTTCTGTTTTACTCTCGCTATGTTAATTCAGTCTCACTACTTTTGAACTCCATATCGAAATTGCTAATTTACGAATGAATATATATATATATATATATATATATATATATATATATATATATATATATATATATATATGTATATATATATATATATATATATATGAATATATATATATATATATATATATATATATATATATATATATATATATATATTTATATATATATATATTACGTATAAACCATAAAGAACGCCTTTTTTCAGAAAACGTCACAAATAACACATAATTATGAATTTTCCCTATAAACGTCAATTAAAACATATAACCAATATTTATTTTCTGGAATTGTCACGAATAATTCGAATAATACGTATAATATAATCTTTTCAATCTAGAGGAAATTACTTTTAGGATTTAACAAACTATTTCCACATTCTCTAATCATTTCACTTCATTACAAAGAAATATGTATAAGGACCTAACTTTCCTCTGTCATACGTTTGGTGTACATCGGTACATCGCATTCAAAAACTGTATATTAGCACATTCAAGAATAATAATATAGAGATCGCTGCACACCGTCATTACTGTACACCAGTAACACAGCACTCCTATACCCAAGAACTGTAACACTGTATAATACAATGATTATCATCACCACCGTAAGTATATTACTGCCAAAATACAGAGCTGAAACTAGAGGCACCTTATTTCTCGACGTTTTGCTCGACCTTGACCTTGACCTTTGACTTTAACATGTATTAATTGGCGTGGGTTTTCATACACTTAAATATGAAACAAGTTTGAAGTCTCTGTGACAACGATGTCCAAACTTACGGCAGATTACGTGAATTGGGTATTTTGCTTGACCGTGAGCTTGACCTTCGACCTTGATATTTCAAAATTTAATCATTTCCAGCTTCTTACATAAGAGTTAATCCCTGTAAGTTTCATTACTCTACCATTAAAATTGTGGCCAGGAAGCTGTTCACAAACAAATACACACATACACACAAACAGGGGCAAAAACATAACCTCCTACTAAATTCGCTGGCTAAGGTAATAAATATAACCTCTTTTATCGCAGTCCATCTTTATGGCGATTTCCATTCGAACGATGGACCGGGTCGATCTCATCCATTACATCTCGAGGGAATGATTACATCCCATTAGCAGTGGCGACGTCAGCAACAGCGGAGCAGAGCTGAGGAAAGCGACCCTTAAGCTCTTCTGTCATAAGAGCGAAACTGCGAAAGTCTTCGTTAAAGAGACGCGGTTAATGGAATTAGCGAACACTCGATAAGCGAGGAAGCTATCTTCATCCAGCAAGATTTATATCGCAAATCACGAGTTTTTCCGAGAATTATCGCGTGACATGGGAATGGTCATTATTCTTAGTGGTGTCTGGCTCTCTCGTTCTCTATGTTTGGAGAACTTAAATGACATAAGATTGCTAGAGTCAACTAGTGAAGTTATTAATGTAAATTCTGAAGATTGTAGGAGGCCTCAAGGCGTTGGTGGACAGAATGGATAAACATATAGATATATAAATAAATAAATAACAATTCTATGAATTATTAATGTGATATAGACAGAGAAATTTAGATAAATATATCAAAGTTCTATGAATTATTAACGTGATATAAACTGTAATACTGTTAAACCAATAACAATTGAAAGAGCACTAGAATATTAAACATATGTATACAGTATATATATGTATGTATATATATATATATATATATATATATATATATATATATATATATATATATATATATATATCAATCATCATCATCATCGTCATCATCATCTCCTCCTACGCCTATTGACGCAAAGGGCCTCGGTTAGATTTCGTCAGTAGTCTCTGTTTTGAGCTTTTAATTCAATACTTCTACATTCATCATCTCCTACTTCGCGCTTTATAGTCCTTAACCATGTAAGCCTGGGTCCTCTAATTCTTCTAGTGCCTTGTGGAGCCCAGCTGAACGTTTGGTAAACTTATCTCTCGTGGGGAGTGCGAAGAGCATGTCCAAACCATCTCTATCTACTCATCATCATGATCTCATCCACATAAGGCACACTGAGTAACCTCTCTTATAGTTTCCTTTCTAATCCTGTCCTGCCATTTAACTCCCAATATCCTTCTGAGGGCTTTATTCTCAAATCTAATAAATCTATTGGAGATTGTTTCATTGTCATAACATGACTCATATCCATAGAGTAATACCGATCTCACTAAACATATAAATTATAGTCTGATTTTTATATGCAATTTTAGGCGATTTGATTTCAAAATTTTACTTAACCTAGCCATTGTCTGATTTGCTTTTTTCAATCTTTCACTAAACTCTAATTCTAAAGACCCTGTATTGGAGATCATAGTTCCTGAATACTTAAATAATTCTACCTCATTAATCCTTTCTCCTTCCAATGATATTTCATATTCCCTTGCATACTCCGTTCTTATCATCGTTCTCTTTCTTCTATTTTTCTTCACCTCAACCTCGTGTGATATTTCATGCATTCTGGTAAGCAAGCATTGCAAATCCTGTGGTGTTCTGCTAACAAGGACAGCATCATCAGCATACTCTAGGTCTGCTAAATTCCTATCACCAGTCCAGTCCAAACCTTCTCCACCATCTCTAACTGTTCTACACATTTCAAAAAATCCATGAGGAGGATAAAGAACATACTGTAGGTGACAACACATTCCCTTGGAATACTCCGCTGTTCACTGAAAACTCACTTGATAGGACTCCATTAACATTAACTTTGTACTTGCTATGCTCATGAACCGATTTAATCAAATTTACACATTTAGGAGGAATTCCATAATAACCCCGGACTCTCCACAAAATTTGTCGGTGCACACTATAAATGGCTTTTTCATAGTCCACAAATACCATCAAAAGGGGATCTCTGTATTCTACGCATTGCTGTAAAACATTTCTCAAAATGAAAATTTTATCTCTGTATTCTACGCATTGCTGTACAACATTTCTCAAAATGAAAATTTGTCTCTGTATTCTACGCATTGCTGTACAACATTTCTCAAAATGAAAATTTGTCTCTGTATTCTACGCATTGCTGTACAACATTTCTCAAAATGAAAATTTGGTCAGTGCAACTTCTACCTCTTCTAAATCCTGCTTGTTCATCTCTCAGCTTTTCATTAATCTTTCTCTCCAGTCTCTTAAGAATAAACATGCTATGTATTTTTATAACATCTGACGTAAGTGTTATGCCTCTCGAATCATTGCAATCAGTCAGGTCTCCTTTTTTTAGGTTTTTTCACCAACACTCCTAACTCCCATTCATCAGGTTTTGCCTCTTCATGCCACATTCTACAAAATAATCTTGTAAGTAGTCTGGAAGTCACTTTATTTTCGGCCAGTATCATCTCGGTAGTTATTCCATTGTATCCCGGGACTTACCATCCCTTAAGTTTTTTAAGGATAGCTTCGACTTCAAACACACTGAATTCATTCATGGGCACATCAAGGTCTTCATCAGCTTCAGGTATATCAATCAAATTATTCCCTTCATCTGTCTTATTCAGAACCTCACTAAAGTGTTCCATCTAACGCTGTATTTCTTCATCTTCTGTTGCTGTAACAGAGCCATCCCTCTTTTTGATGGGTATATGCTTCTTCTTCTTTGCCCCAGTCGAGATTTCATTAATACTTCTATGAGCAATTCTTAAACCATAGTCACTTCCTGAATTCATAGCTTTGTCGGCCCCATCTGCTTTACTGTCTAAATACTCTCTCTAGTCATTCCTTGCTTTTCTTTTGACCTCGCTGTCAATACTGGAATACTTAGCATTCTATACCTTGTAATTTTCATTACTTCCTCGAAAACTTTCAACAATCAATTTCTGTCTTTGTCCCCTTTTTATAGCATCCCAAATATCATTCGATAT
>NC_090757.1:7397097-7402097 GCF_036898095.1 Palaemon carinicauda
ATAATAATGTTCACGTGACTTAAAAGATTAATAATAGTCATCAAACAAATAATATTAGAAGTGAAAATACTAGACTTTAGACGTAGACTTTATTTAGACTTTAGACTTTATTTATTCTTATATAAATAATAATAATAATAATAATAATAATAATAATAATAATAATAATAATAATAATAATAATAATAATGTTCACGTGACTTAAAAGATTAATAATAGTCATCAAACAAATAATATTAGAAGTGAAAATACTAGACTTTAGACGTAGACTTTATTTAGACTTTAGTTATTCTTACATATTAACACACATAAGAAGCCAATAAACTAAGGCCTGCTATGGCAGACATATTTAACAACTAGAGTGGCACACAGTAGAGCCCAGACCTCCGCCACAGCAACTTATTTCTCGGCCTTGACCTTTGACCTTAACTTGTATTAATTGGCGTGGATTTTCATACACTTGAATATGAACCAAGTTTGAAATCTCTGTGACAACGATGTCCAAACTTATGGCTGAATAGGTGAACTGTGAATTTTTCTTAACAGTGACCGTGACCTTGACCTTCCAAAATTTAATCATTCCCAGCTTTACACTTAACAGTTTCATTACTCTACAAATAAAATTGTTGCCAGGAGGCTGTTCACAAACACACACACACACACACACGCTAACAGGGGGCGAAAACATAATCTCCTTCCAACTCCGTTGACGGAGGTATCAATGATTAAAAATATCTTCCACAACAAAATATGAAAAAAACAATAAAAGTAATACGTTTTTATATATAAAAAAAATTCCTCTTCTGGAGCCTTATTCATCGGCTTTAAAAAGCACGTCTCGTATAATCGGGGCAAAGACCATAAATATATTACAAAATGGAAAAAGGTCAGATATAATAAGATACGAAAGTGCACGGATCAATTTGCTTCTTTAAGGCCTATCTCCCCCAGAGATTGATATGGCAGAGGACCTCGGGTCACGGATATCGATGGATAAGTTTTTTTTTTTTTTTTCAATAAACAGGTTTTGTATTTCTTATACATCGTGAATAAATCATGATGAAAGATATATAATAAATTAGTGTTTATTCTCTTTGAGGAGGTTTTTCCATTGACCGTTAAACTCATTTAAGAGCTGGTGGTTTTCCAATAACTTTTATTATCTCCGCCAAAGAAGTTGGAAGGAGGTTATGTTTAACCCCCTGTTTGTGAGTGTGTTTGTTTGTTTGTGAACAGCTTCCCGGCCACAATATGAATCGTAGAATATGGAAACTTGCAAGATTAACTGTTATCTAGAAAGCTGGAAATGATTAAATTTTGAAAGGTCAAGGTTAAAGGTCAAGGTCACGGTCAAACAAAATGTCCAATTCACGTAATCAGTCATAAGTTTGTACATCGTTGTCGCAGAGACTTCAAACTTGGTTCATATTTGAGTGTATGAAAATCCACGCCAATTAATACATGTGAAGGTCAAAGGTCAAGCTAAAGGTTAACGAATAGGGTGCAGCAGCGGAGGTCTACGCTCTACTGAGTGTCCCTCTAGTTTTGGAGGGGTATTTCGAAGACTTGTTTCCTTGGGGGGGGGGGAGGTCCAATGTTCTTATTACATCGGGGATTCACCAATACTTCAATAAAGAAATTTATTAAATTTTCTTCTATTGAAGATGTGTTTACCAATAACAAACTCAATTTTATGGAAATGTATTTAATACAAATACTATCCCCCATCACTATTCTAAATATATTTTAATTTAAAGGTTTAAAGACCGCTCATGAATGGCAGAGGCAAGTGACAGTGACACTGTCCTACTAGCAAGTAGGACAATGCCCTAGAGACTGACAATATATAAATTTACATATGATCAGCGCCCAAAGGCCCTCTTCACCCAGGCTTGGGACCAAGGAGGGCCGAGTAATAGATGCTGATAACTCAGCAGATAGACTTATAGGCTCCCCGAAAACACCCCCTCCTTAGCTCACAAGGATGGTGAGATTGCAGCGACCAAAGGAACTAACTAGTTTGAGCGGGACTCGAACCGCAGTCCGGCGATCACCAGTCAGGGAGAGAAAGATTCCTGTACTGTAATACGTAATAGGGTGTGGTGGCCCATGTGGTAAAGTCCCGGACTAGTGAACGCCAGACTTGGGGTTCAAGTCCCGCTCAAACTCGTTAGTTTCTTTGGTCGCTGTAATCTCACCATCCTTGTGAGCTAAGGATGAGGGGGGGGGGAAGCCTATAGGTCTATTTGCTGATTCATCAGCAGCCATTGCCTGAGGATAAAAAAAAAATTCTCATGATATAATACGTAATAAAAGTATGAGCGTAGAAAGATGACTTCAATTGGTCAAATCCATAGTCCACTTATAAATCTAATCATAAGACATTTTATGTAGTTATTCATTACTTCTTATAGCCTATGTAGTTTATTTATTTCCGTTTCTTGGACATTTTCCCTGTTAGAGCCATTGACCGTATGGCATCTTGCTTTTCCAACTAGGGTTGTAGACTAGCTGCTAATAATAATAATAATAATAATAATAATAACAATAGTTTTGCATAGGGCCATACTCTCTGTACTATAGTCTTCCGCTGTCTTGGGGTAGACTTTTCTTGCTTAAGGGTACACTCAGGCACACTATTCTATCGGTTTTCTTATTTCCTTTCCTCACTGGGATTTTTTTTCCCGTTGGAGCCGTTGGTTTTTTAGCATCCTGCTTTTCCAACTAGGGTTGTAGCTTAGCAAATAATAATAAAAATAATAATAATAATAATAATAATAATAATAATAATAATAATAATAATAATAATAATAATAATACATTCATCCTTAATTCAAAGAAGGAAATAAAAACAAATAGTAAAGATACAAAAACGATTTCCTTTGCACAAACGCTTATATTTCTCTCTTAGTTTTCTGTAACACACTGATTTGATAAGTGGTGTTATTATTATAAATATACTTGTTATAAAAATATATATCATTATTTTAAAAATTCACTTATGAAAGAAAATCACTTATAAAAGCAACATTTGAAAACTGGAGAATATAAATGGAGTATAATATCTCGGTATAAATGCATCAATCGTAAGAGTATAAGTATTCTTTTCAAGAACCCGCTTGATTCCTCTTATCAATACAAGAACGTTTCCATCCGGATTGATAATGAACATCGAGCTGGTTCTTGAAAGCCCTCTTTGTATTCTACCCCTTTGATACAGATATTGAAATCTTACCATGCGCCGTGGATTCGTTTCCAGTTAACATTACCATATTATTTTCATTTATATGTCATTATCACTATAATTTTCATCATAATCATTTTCTAAATTATTTCTAATGCTTTATAGGAAATATGTTATTATTAAGGCTACAAAAAGATACCAGGAATGTTCGTTATGCTTTACATAATTTCAATTGATAACATACGTCATTGCACTTAACGATATTCATTATAAACAACTATTCATAAACCTAATCATTACATCAACATGAACTGAAGCTCTAAAAATGAACCAGAAGGCACGGCCATGGGACCTGGGAGGCCATTCAGGACCCATGCGCTATGAAAAAAACCCAGAAAGCAGAACCGGAGGTCTAGTAGAAGGCCAGAAATAAAAAGCTAAAAAGTAGGCGCAGCTAGGTGCTTACAGAGTACCACGTGAGGTGCATTGTCGGTGCTATCACCATCCCTACGAGAAATATAAAAAAATTATCCATATAATAATAATTGAAACAAATGAGAACATAATACAAATTGCCTTTTAAATGGCATATCATGTTCATACTCCCAAACTCAAACATTATGTTCAAGTTCTACACATTCTTCTACATAATACGCTTTTCGAATTCTCCAACTCAAGTATGTTAAAATTTTTAAAAAAATTTCGCTCAAACATTGCTCAAACTCCGAAGATCAAACATTATGTTCAAATTCTAAACATTCTTCTACCTAACATTATTTTCAAACTCTCAAAATAAAAAATTATGTTCAAGTTATACACATTCTTCTACCTAATATGCTTTTTAAATTCTCCAACTCAAACATGTTAAGTTATAAACATTCTTCGCCCAAAAATTGCTCAAACTCACAAACTCAAACATTATGTTCAAGTTCTAAACATTCTTCTCTCAAACATGCAGTACAAACCTTATACATAAACATAATTTTCAAGTTCTAAACATTCTTTCTCAAACATTCTGTACAAAACCAGAAACTTGAACATTATATGTTCAAGTTCTAAACATTCTTCTATCAAACATTCTGTGCAAACCAGCAAACTTGAAAATTACGTTCAAGTTCTAAACATTCTCCTCTCAAATATGAAGACCAAACTCCCAAACTCAATCATTCTACTCAAATTCGAAATCCCAAACATTAGGTTCAAGTTCTAAACATTCTACGCAAACTCGTAATCCAAAACATTAGGGTCAAGTTCTAAACATTGTACTCAAACTCGTAATCCCAAACATTAGGTTCAAGTTCTAAACATTCTACTCAAACTCGTAATCCCAAACATTAGGTTCACGTTCTAAACATTCTATTCAAACATAGGTTCAAGTTCTAAACATTCTACTCAAACTCCCAAACCCAAACATTAGGTTCAAGTTCTAAACATTCTATTCAAACATATGTTCAAGTTCTAAACATTCTACTCAAACTCCCAAACCCCAACATTATGTTCAAGTTCTAAACATTTTATTCAAACATAGGTTCAAGTTCTAAACATTCTACTCAAACTCCCAAACATTAGGTTCAAGTTCTAAACATTCTACTCAAACTCCCAAACATTAGGTTCAAGTTCTAAACATTCTATTCAAAAAATAGGTTCAAGTTCTAAACATTCTACTCAAACTCCCAAACCCAAACATTATGTTCAAGTTCTAGACATTATACTCAAACTCAATCATTATATTTAAGTTCTAAACATTCTTCTCCCGCATATAGAGACAAGCCTTACCACTGGAAGCATTTTCTTAAATTAAAAGGATCAAACCTTG
>NC_090757.1:7422097-7424597 GCF_036898095.1 Palaemon carinicauda
TGTTCGTAATACTCGGCAGGCAGTTAATTCTAATAGCCAGGCCTTCTCCATCATGAGGCTCAATACTACACAGTATTCTAGAAGTTTTATTCCAGGTGTTACCAAGTTGTGGAATGATCTTCCTGATCGGGTGGTTGAATCAGTAGAACTTCAAAAGTTCCAAGTTGGAGGAAATATTTTTATGTTGACCAGGCTGACATGAGTCTTTTTATAGTTTATATATGACATATCTGTTTTTGACGTTGTTAATAGTTTATATAGGTAGTAGGTTGGCCAGGGCACCAGCCACCCGTTGAGATACTACCACTAGAGAGTTATGGGGTCTTTTGACTGGCCAGATAGTACTACATTGGATCCTTCTCTCTGGTTACGGTTCATTTTCCTTTTGCCTATACACTCACACACCGAATAGTCTGGCCTATTCTTTACGTATTCTCCTCTGTCCTCATACACTTGACAACACTGAGATTACTAAACAATTCTTCTTACTGCACTGTAATTGTTCAGTGGCCACTTTCCTCTTTGTAAGGGTAGAAGAGACTATTTAGCTATGGTAAGCAGTTCTTCTAGGAGAAGGACACTCCAAAATCAAACCATTGTTCTCTAATCTTGGGTAGTGCCATAGCCTCTGTACCATAGTCTTCCACTGTCTTGGGTTAGAGTTCTCTTGCTTGAGGGTGCACTCGGGCACACTTTTCTATCTGATATCTTATATCTCTTCCTCTTGTTTTTTAAAGTTTTAATAGTTTATAAAGTGATATTTATTTTAATGTTGGTGCTCGTCTTAAAATATTTAATTTTTCCTTGTTCCCTTTCCTCACAGAGCTATTTTCCCTGTTGGAGCACCTGGGCTTATAGCATCCTGCTTTTCCAACTAGGGTTGTAGCCTAGCAAGTAATAATAATAATAACAATCTGCTTTGACGTTGTTACTGTTTTAGAATGATTTATTGTTAACTTGTTTTCATCATTTATTTATTTCCCTATTTCCTTTCCTAACTGGGCTATTTTTCCCTAATGGAGCCCTTGGGCTTATAGTATCTTGTTTTTCCAACTTGGGTTGTAGCTTGGCTAGTAATAATAATAATAATAATAATAATGATAATGATAATAATAATAATAATAATAATAATAATAATAATAATAATAATAATAATGATCTTGAATTTAATTATGGAACCCAAAAATATAAACATTCATAAAAATAAAATATAAATAAATCCCAGTTATTAAATATTATTAAAAGTAATAATATTGCATTTGTCTCTTAAATTTGGATACAAACATTTAAACATGAAATAAAGAAATAATTCCTAATTATCAAATTATGTTTAGTTAACAAAAATCATAAAAGTATGAAAATATGGATTAATTTTGTAATTTACTAATACCAAGAAATAAATAAAACAAATACGATATACGAAGTTGATGCAATCGAGTTCCTGGGTAAAATAAATCGGGAATATATGGGAATCTACCATTCCTGGCGAGTTTTCCATTCCCAATTCCCGTTTCATAATAACAATGACAATAAAACATTTAGATCGATGAACCCGAAGCTAAAATATAAAAATAAATCTTTTAGTTGTGTACACTGTTTCAAATAACGAATATATATCTTTGGAATTGTTAATAGTTACCGATTTGTAATAACCGCAGAATATGCTGTCACTTCAGAGCATTTTGGTAGTGTGTATATATATATATATATATATATATATATATATATATATATATATATATATATATATATATATATATATATATATATATATATACACATATATATATATATATATATATATGTATATATATACACATATATACATATATATATATATATATATATGTATATATATATATATATATATATATATATATATATATATATATATATATATATATATTGTATATATAAACCCTCTATATATACTGTATAAATATGTGTATACATGTATATCATGAATGTGTATATACATACATATATATATATATATATATATATATATATATATATATATATATATGTGTGTATATATATATATATATATATATATATATATATATATATATATATATATATATATATATATACTGTATATATCTCGACACAGATGCAAAGATGAATAGTTATAAATTATCTTTATTCACCATAAAGTACATTCGAAATATTCAACTTCTTTGACAAATGACTATATGAAAATAAAAACCAGATTTTTATCCTATTACATTTATATATTTCCTTATTGATGTTAAAAACTCCTTAGGCAATACTCCACACTACAGTTCTCTCTCTCTCTCTCTCTCTCTCTCTCTCTCTCTCTCTCTCTCTCTCTCTCTCTCTCTCTCAATTATAATATTTATTATGATGCTCTTGGGATGCTGATCCCCCAAGAGCACAAGCAGAGTGTAAACGAAGTCGATATATCATTATTGGGAGTTGCGTAAAAAGCCCGATCAATACATTCCTGAAGGAGGCGAAGCATCTGCCCAGAGATAGA
>NC_090757.1:7434597-7442097 GCF_036898095.1 Palaemon carinicauda
AAGCGTTATAATTTCGTGACTTGCCACCAGATAACCAATATCATGACTTACGACGCAAGTGTTATAATATCGAGACTTGCCACCAGAGAGCCTCTATGTTCAATATCGCGACTAACGACGCAAGTGTTATAATATCTTGACTTGACACCAGATAGCCTCTAGGTTCAATATTGCGACTTACGACGCAAGTGTTACAATATTGGTAACTTCTCTGCTTGTTTGCCAGATGGGGGTTCGAGTCCCGCTCAGACACGTTAGTGCCTTTAGTATTTGCAACCTTACCATCCTTGTGAGCTAAGGTTGGGGGGTTTGGGGGAGCCTATAGGTCTATCTGATGAGTCATCAGCAGCCACTGCCTGGCCCTCCTGGTCCTAGCTTGGGTGGAAAGGGGGCTTGGGCGCTGATCATATTATATATGGTTAGTCTCTAGGGAATTGTCCTGCTCGCTAGGGCAATGTCACTGTTCCTTGCCTCTGCCATTCATGAGCGACCTTTAAACCTTTAAACTTGCCACCAGATAGCCTCTAGGTTCAACATCGTGACTTACGACGCAAGTGTTATAATATCGCGACTTATGACGCAAGTGTCTTAATATCTCGACTGGAAACGTGATAAAGTGACCGAATCTTCAAGTGACAACGGAAATAGCCTTTCATATTTTCCCGTCATGGATGCATTATGCAAATAGTGAAATAAATGTTTAAATTATTCAATCGATAAAGGCAAGCCAGAAGGAATTGTACCAATTTTACCCTCTCTCTCTCTCTCTCTCTCTCTCTCTCTCTCTCTCTCTCTCTCTCTCTCTCTCTCTCTCTCTCTCTCTCTCTCTATATATATATATATATATATATATATATATATATATATATATATATATGTGTGTGTGTGTGTGTGTGTGTGTGTGTGTGTGTGCTTACTATGTATTGTTTGAGGATAATAAATAATATTCTTATCTTTTATCATTATACATAGTTTGCTTCATAATCAATGTTATCATGATGTGCCCTTTATTATACGATAAACAAAATATCCATTAAATTATTTAACAAATGTTCAGAGATAAAAATGGCCGGATGCAAAACAATGGAAAACCAAAATCAAACAGAAAAGATAGATAATACAAACGGGAAAGTAAAAAAAAAAAAAATAGCATTTAAAAAATCACAAACTACAGCACCGTAGCTGAATAACCATAAAAAAAAATATGAAAATAAATAATAAAATTAGGATAAAACAAAGGAATGACGCTAAAGAAAATAAAACTCTATCAATTAAATAGAAATAAAATAAAAGATGAAACAATAAAATAACGCTAAAATAAAATAAAAATTCTAACAAATAAAAAATTATCATAATATTCAGTAAACGTAATTTTGCAAGACCATTTTCACGTTATAGGAATTTCACATCGGAAATTGAATTCAAATCACTTTCATTTCTACTTCGCTGAGGGTCCTATTTCATTTTTCTCCTGATCAATTCCGTTCTTCGCTTTATTCTTGCTATCCCCGACAATGAAGTTAGAAGGGGGTTGTGTATTACCTCCTGTTTGTGTGTGTGTGTGTTTGTTTGTGAACAGCTTCCTGGCCACAATTTTAATCGAAGGTTGTATATTACCTCCTGTTTGTGTCTGTGTTTATGTGTTTGTTTGTGAACAGCTTCCTGGCCACAATTTTATTCAGAGTTTGTGTATTACCTCCTGTTTGTGTGTGTGCGTGTGTTTGTTTGTGAACACCTTCCTGGCCACACTTTTAACCGGATGTTGTGTATTACCTCCTGTTTGTGTATGTTTGTGAACAGATTCCTGGCCACAATTTTATTCGGAGGTTTTCTATTACCTCCTGTTTGTGTCTGTGTTATTGTTTGTGAAAAGCTTCCTGAACACAATTTTAATCGGAGGTTGTGTATGACCTCCTGTTTGTGTGTGTGTGTGTGTGTTTGTTTGTGAACAGCTTCCTGGCCACAATTCTAATGAGAGGTTGTGTATTACCTCCTGTTTGTGTGCGTGTGTGTGTTTGTTTGTTTACAGCTTCCTCACCACAATTTTAATCGAAGGTTGTGTATTACCTCCTGTTTGTGTGTGTGTGTGTGTGTTTGTTTGTGAACAGCTTCCTGGCCACAATTTTAAACGGAGGTTGTGTATTACCTCCTGTTTGTGTGTGTGTGTGTTTGTTTGTGAACAGATTTCTAGCCATAACAATAATCGGAGGTTGTGTATTACCTCCTGTTTGTGTCTGTGTTTATGTGTTTGTTTGTGAACAGCTTCCTGTCCACAATTTTATTCAGAGTTTGTGTATTACCTCCTGTTTGTGTGTGTGCGTATGTTTGTTTGTGAACAGCTTCCTGGCCACACTTTTAACCGGAGGTTGTGTATTACCTCCTGTTTGTGTTTGTTTGTGAACAGATTTCTGGCCACAACAATAATTGGAGGTTGTGTATTACCTCCTGTTTGTGTGTGTGTGCGTTTGTTTGTGAACAGCTTCCTGGCCACACTTTTAACCGGAGGTTGTGTATTACCTCCTGTTTGTGTTTGTTTGTGAACAGATTTCTGGCCACAACAATAATTGGTGGTTGTGTATTACCTCCTGTTTGTGTGTGTGTGCGTTTGTTTGTGAACAGCTTCCTGGCCACACTTTTAATCGGAGGTTGTGTATTACCTCCTGTTTGTGTCTGCGTTTATGTGTTTGTTTGTGAACAGCTTCCTGGCCACAATTTTATTCAGAGTTTGTGCATTACCTCCTGTTTGTGTGTGTGCGTGTGTTTGTTTATGAACAGCTTCCTGGCCACACTTTTAACCGAAGGTTGTGTATTACCTCCTGTTTGTTTTTGTTTGTGAACAGATTCCTGGCCACAATTTTATTCGGAGGTTTTGTATTACCTCCTGTTTGTGTATGTGTTATTGTTTGTGAAAAGCTTCCTGAGCACAATTTTAATCGGAAGTTGTGTATTACCTCCTGTTTGTGTGTGTGTGTGTGTGTTTGTGAACAGCTTCCTGGCCACAATTCTAATGAGAGGTTGTGTATTACCTTCTGTTTGTGTGTGTGTGTTTGTTTGTTTACAGCTTCCTCGCCACAATTTTAATCGGAGGTTGTGTATGACCTCCTGTTTGTGTGTGTGTGTGTGTGTGTGTTTGTTTGTGAACAGCTTCCTGGCCACAATTTTAATCGGATGTTGTGTATGACCTCCTGTTTGTGTGAGTGTGTGTGTTTGTTTGTGAACAGCTTCCTGGCCACAATTTTAATCGGAGGTTGTGTATGACCTCCTGTTTGTGTGTGTGTGCGTATTTGTTTGTGAACAGCTTCCTCGCCACAATTTTAATCGGAGGTTGTGTATGACCTCCTGTTTGTGTGTGTGTGTGTGTGTGTTTGTTTGTGAACAGCTTCCTAGCCACAATTTTAATCGGAGGTTGTGTATGACCTCCTGTTTGTGTGTGTGTTTGTTTGTGAACAGCTTCCTGGCCACAATTTTAATCGGAGGTTGTGTATGACCTCCTGTTTGTGTGTGTGTGTGTGTTTGTTTGTGAACAGCTTCCTGGCCACAATTTTAATCGGAGGTTGTGTATGACCTCCTGTTTGTGTGTGTGTGTGTGTTTGTTTGTGAACAGCTTCCTGGCCACAATTTTAATCTGAGGTTGTGTATGACCTCCTGTTTGTGTGTGTGTGTGTTTGTTTGTGAACAGCTTCCTGGCCACAATTTTAATCGGAGGTTGTGTATGACCTCCTGTTTGTGTGTGTGTGTGTGTTTGTTTGTGAACAGCTTCCTGGCCACAATTCTAATGAGAGGTTGTGTATTACCTCCTGTTTGTGTGTGTGTGTGTGTTTGTTTGTGAACAGCTTCCTGGCCACAATTTTAATCTGAGGTTGTGTATGACCTCCTGTTTGTGTGTGTGTGTGTGTTTGTTTGTGAACAGCTTCCTGGCCACAATTTTAATCTGAGGTTGTGTATGACCTCCTGTTTGTGTGTGTGTGTGTGTTTGTTTGTGAACAGCTTCCTGGCCACAATTTTAATCGGAGGTTGTGTATGACCTCCTGTTTGTGTGTGTGTGTGTGTTTGTTTGTGAACAGCTTCCTGGCCACAATTTTAATCTGAGGTTGTGTATGACCTCCTGTTTGTGTGTGTGTGTGTTTGTTTGTTTACAGCTTCCTGGCCACAATTTTAATCGGAGGTTGTGTATGACCTCCTGTTTGTGTCTGTGTTTATGTGTTTGTTTGTGAACCGCTTCCTGGCCACAATTTTATTCAGAGTTTGTGTATTACCTCCTGTTTGTGTGTGTGCGTGTGTTTGTTTATGAACAGCTTCCTGGCCACACTTTTAAACGGAAGTTGTGTATTACCTCCTGTTTGTTTTTGTTTGTGAACAGATTCCTGGCCACAATTTTATTCGGAGGTTTTGTATTACCTCCTGTTTGTGTCTGTGTTATTGTTTGTGAAGAGCTTTCTGACCACAATTTTAATCGGAGGTTGTGTATTACCTCCTGTTTGTGTGTGTGTGTGTGTGTGTGTGTTTGTGAACAGCTTCCTGGCCACAATTCTAATGAGAGGTTGTGTATTACCTTCTGTTTGTGTGTGTGTGTGTTTGTTTGTTTACAGCTTCCTCACCACAATTTTAATCGAAGGTTGTGTATTACCTCCTGTTTGTTAGTGTGTGTGTATGTTTGTTTGTGAACAGCTTCCTGGCCACACTTTTAATCGGAGGTTGTGTATTACCTCCTGTTTGTGTCTCTGTTTATGTGTTTGTTTGTGATCAGCTTCCTGGCCACAATTTTATTCAGAGTTTGTGTATTACCTCCTGTTTGTGTGTGCGTGTGTTTGTTTATGAACAGCTTCCTGGCCACACTTTTAACCGGAGGTTGTGTATTACCTCCTGTTTGTTTTTGTTTGTGAAGAGATTCCTGGCCGAAATTTTATTCGGAGGTTTTGTATTACCTCCTGTTTGTGTCTGTGTTATTGTTTGTGAAAAGCTTCCTGACCACAATTTTATTCGGAGGTTGTGTATTACCTCCTGTTTGTGTGTGTGTGTGTGTTTGTGAACAGCTTCCTGGCCACAATTCTAATGAGAGGTTGTGTATTACCTTCTGTTTGCGTGTGTGTGTTTGTTTGTTTACAACTTCCTCACCACAATTTTAATCGAAGGTTGTGTATTACCTCCTGTTTGTGTGTGTGTGTGTGTGTTTGTTTGTGAACAGCTTCCTGGCCACAATTTTAATCGGAGGTTGTGTATGACCTCCTGTTTGTGTGTGTGTGTGTTTGTTTGTGAACAGCTTCCTGGCCACAATTTTAATCGAAGGTTGTGTATTACCTCCTGTTTGTGTGTGTGTATGTTTGTTTGTGAACAGCTTCCTGGCCACAATTTTAATCGGAGGTTGTGTATGACCTCCTGTTTGTGTGTGTGTGAGTGATTGTTTGTGAACAGATTCCTGGCCACAACTATAATCGGAGGTTGTGTATTACCTCTCGTTTGTGTGCGTGTGTTTATTTGTGAACAGTTTCCTGGCCACAATTTTGATCGGAGGTTGGGTATTGCCCCCTGTTTGTGTCTGTTTGTTTGTTTATTTCCTTATTTCCTTTCCTCACGGGGCTATTTTTCACTGTTGGTGCCCTTTGGTTTATAGCATCTTGATTTTCCAACTAGGGTTGTAGCTTAGAAAATAATAATAATAATAATAATAATAATAATAATAATAATAATAATAATAATAATAATAATAATAATAATAATAATAATAACAATACAGCTGTTGACTGGTTTCAGTGGCCATTTCCACCTCATAAAAATCATAGAAAAGACTAACTATAGTAAGCACATCTTCTAGAATGACAGTAAACAAATATGCTTATTGAATATTGTCATTTCTAGAGTATCGTCTTTTCTTTATCTTTATTCAGAGTTCTTATAATTGAGTTTGGTGGTTTTCAGGAGGTGGCCTTTTCGTTAGCTTAATTGTCTATCTTAATCTCTGATCGTGATTGTCGAACTTTTTATATGGAGGCATATATATAATTATAAATATATATATATATATATATATATATATATATATATATATATATATATATATGTATATATGTAAATATATATATATATATATATATATATATATATATATATATATACCTACATACATATATATATATATATATATATATATATATATATATATATATATATATATATATATATATATATATATATATATATTATATACATATATATATATATATATATATATATATATATATATATATATATATATATATACATATTATATACATATATATATATATATATATATATATATATATATATATATATATACATATATATATATATATATATATATATATATATATATATATATATATATATATATATATATATATATATATATGCAGCCGCTTTCAATCCACTGCGGGACAAATGCCTGACATTTCCTTATTCACGGCTGGGGTTAGGCCAGTTTTCATGACCATGCTGTCCATTATGGTTTGGTGATGGTGGGAGATTTTCACCTGATCGCTCTCAGCAAACCAACCTAGTATGGACGGCCCTAACAAGTACACACACGCATATATATATATATATATATATATATATATATATATATATATATATATATATATATATATATATATATATATCCTCATGTGTTAAACCTTCCGTCGTGAATCTTCCATTTTTATATTGATGGGTTGAGATTTCAAACCCCCGAACCCTTTTCAACTCCGGCTGTGAACGCCACGCACGATTAACCAATGGTTATATAAACAGTGACACAAAAGAATTTTCTGGAGACGGTCCCAAAGACCTATTCCCCTATGAGCTTAAAATCTGGTCTCTGACATGAGTAGTGAGGCTGCTAATCATTAGTGCAACTCAATGTTTTCGTCACTGGTCTCCACAAGGTACTATACTCATTCTTTTTTTTTTTTTAATGAGGCGCATTTGCACTGACTCGCAGCGGTGCCCTTCTAGCTCGGAAAAGTTTCCTGCTTTCTGATTGGTTAAAATTATTTTGTCCAACCAATCAGCGATCAGGACACTTTTCCAAGCTAAAAGGGCACCCCTGCGAGTCGGTGTAAATCTGCCTCACTAAAAAGAATTGACTATAGAAGAGTTGGAAGACCCAGGGTTACATGGCTGAGGACTAAAAAGCGCAAGTAGGAGATGATAAATGGAGAAGTGTTGAATTAAAAGCTTAACAGAGACGACTGGCGAAATCCAACCGAGGCCCTTTGCGTTAATAGGCGTAGGAGGAGACGATGATGAAGAACATTTTTTACATGAACAGTTGAATCGTTAATTTTAAAAAGCGTCTCTCATACTAGGGTATTGAGCAGTACCGTCTAACCTATAAATATAATAAGGGTATTAGTCTGGGATATTGATGTAACATATCCCAAGGTACAGGATCACCTAGCAGTAGGGTCGTGAATCCATTGAGAAGGGAAATTTCCCAAAAATAGCAGATGCGCTTCTGTGCGATAAGGACACCAGAAACTA
>NC_090757.1:7449597-7453171 GCF_036898095.1 Palaemon carinicauda
AGCGATCCGGAAACTTTTCCGAGCTAAAAGGGCACCGCTGCGAGTCGGTGCAAATATGCATCGCTAAAAGAAATGGACTATAGTGAAGACGAGAAATTAAGCAACTATTTAAAGGTAACTCATGAATGGCTGAGGAAAGGGTCAGTGACATTGCCCTAGCAAGTAGGACAATGCCCCGGGACTGATAATATATATGTATATACACACACACACACACACACACACACACACACACACATATATATATATATATAATATATATATATATATATATATATATATATATATATATATATACATATGATCAGCACCCAAGCTAGGACCAAGGAGGGCCAGGCAATGCCTGCTGATGACTCGACAGACATACTTATAGGCTCCGACAAACCTTCATCCTTAGCTCACAAGGATAATGAGGTTCTAGCCACCAAAGGAACTAATGAGTCTGAGTGGGACTCGAACCCCAGTCTGTCGATCACTAGGCAAGTACATTACTAACGGGCCACCACAGCCATTTAATAATTTCATTATGATACCTCCACATGTCTTAATGAAGACGTAAAATAGGTTTTTTTTTCAGTTCTAGAGCGATGACTAGTACATAGACTTTATATTAAGTCTATCTCATTCAATTAAAAGTATAAAGATACTTATTACAAAAATAAATTATCTCTTTCATTTAATCAACTTTAGCCTTATTAATGACAGAAAATATTTCATATTTTGCAACTAAAAGAAAAATATTAAATAACTATAGAGCATCGATCAAGATCATAATAATAATAATAATAATAATAATAATAATAATAATAATAATAATAATAATAATGATAACAATAATAATATTATCTAAGAGAAAATTTCAAAGGAATGTACAAGAAATATAATTGGCATATTTTTATAGTATGCAAGACATAGACATTTATTTTGTACAGGAAAGAATCTACTGAATATTTATATCACAAGACACATTTAATGAGTACAAAAAATCCACTTAAAATCTATTTCGAAAGACAGACATTTATTCTGCACAGACAAAAATCCAGTAAACATTTATGTCGCAAGACAGATATTTATTCCGTACAGACAAAAATCTACTAAACGTTTATGTCGCAAGACAGACATTTATTCTGTAGAGAAAAAATCTAATTAATATTCATATCGCAAGACAGATATTTATTACGTTCAGAAAAAATTCACATAATATTTATATCGAAAGACAGACATCAATTCCGTGCAGAAAAAAATCTAATTAATATTCATATCGCAAGACAGATATCTATTACGTATAGAAAAAAGTTCACTTAATATTTATATCGCAAAGACAGACATTTATTCTGTACAGAAAAAATAATCGACTAATTATTCATATCGGAAAATAATCTTTATTCTGTACAGAAAAAAAAAAAAAAACTAAATACTTATATCAGAAGACATTTATTCTGTACAGCCAAAATTCCCTCTAAGTATTTATACTGCAAGACATTGACATTTATTCTGTATAAAAAAAATGCTCTAAATACTTATATAGCAAGACAGACAATCATTCCGTACAGAAAAAAAGAACGCATTTAATAACAACCTCGACCCACATCTGGAATTATATAAAAATTCTAATAATAATTCTTTGACCCATAACTGAGATATATTATGGACAGATAATCTACCATACAGACAAACGCGGGTGAATAATAGCCTACTTTAAAATTCAGTTGCAGAAGTAACCACAAAACGCCCTCATAAATATTTTATGTATTGATTATTAATCATTACTCCCTTTCCTGAATGGGTTACTTTTAAACTGTTGGAGCCCTTGAGCTTATGGCATCCTGCTTTTCCAACCAGGGTTGTAGCTTTGCTGGGAATAATAATAATAATAATAATAATAATAATAATAATAATAATACTAATAATAATAAGAAGAAGAAGAAGAAGAAGAAGAAACATCCTGCTTTTCCAACTAGGGTTGTAGTTTTCCTACAAATAATAATAATAATAATAATAATAATAATAATAATAATAATAATAATAATTATAATAAGAAGAAGAAGAAGAAGAAGAAGAAGAAGAAGAAGCATCCTCCTATCCCAACTATGGTTGTAGCTTTACTAGGAATAATAATAATAATAATAATAATAATAATAATAATAACAAGAAGAAGAAGAAGAAGTAGTAGTAGTAGTAGTAGGTAGTAGTAGTAGTAGTAGTAGTAGTAGTAGTAGTAGTAGTATTAGCAGTAGTACTGGCGTTACAGAAATCCCTAAATATCGACGATTCAAATCCCCTCTTCCTATACACCAATTGCCTTTCCCTTATTTATAAGCCTACACACGTGTACCAGATTAAACCGACATCCCCGGACAGCTGTTTCAACTCAAAAGTTGGTGTATTTGTTTATATAAAACAGGATGCGGCCGACTCTGCGCCGTCTAGAGTTTCACGAAGACAGGGCAGCGTCTTGTAGTCTTTCTCTGGATGTAGTAAGTCTTTAGCAAGCGATATCCTTGAATAGATTTCTACTAATAATAGTATTTCTAACAATTACTTAATTACATCTTTCTATTTACAATTTCACGTAGCTTTTCTTGGGGAGTCATAATTGCTGAATTCAATTTTCCCTCAATAGATTTCTACTAATAATAGTATTTCCAACGATTATACACTAATTATAATTTCATCGTATCAGACCTTAGTTAATTCAGTCTTCGGTACGATAAGTTGAATCGCTTGAAAGCCACGCTCGTTACTCAAATACCTCAACAGAAAATAAAATAAAATTTTCGTCGACAAGTACCAAAAGAATTTCCACCAAGGTTATCAAACCGCTGTGACTTACGTCATTGATTGGACGGGGTGACCAGTCAAGACTTCCGGCCACTAGTGGCGCTAGTGTCAATGACCAGTTTAAACCAATTGCAAACAGTCACGCTTCGAAACAGATGGGCATGACCTACTCGAACCTATCCTATCAACATAGCTTCATGACCAGATAAAATAGGAGGGTGGATTATGACGTTAAATTGCAACAGACTTAGGGATTCTGGTAAAAAGGCCACTCATGAATGGCAGAGCAAGGGATAGTGACATTGCCCTATCAAGCAGGACAATGAACTAGCAGACTGACCATATATACATATAATCAGCGCGCAAAACCCTCTCTCCACCCAAGCTAGGACCAAGGGGTGAAGCAATGGCTGCTGATGACTCAGCAGACATACCTATAGGCCTCCCGCAAACCCCCATCCTTAGCTCAAAAGGATGGTGAGGTTGCAGCGACCAAGGAAATAACGAATTTGAGCGGTACTCGAACCCCAGTCCTGGCGATCACCAGTCAGGGACGTTACTACATAGGCCACCACAAAGGGGTCTTGATGATGCTCCCAAAACAAAAAAAGTATAGGTTAAGGTCTATTTACGACATAAATAATTGATATTAATGATTCTACATTTTACTGAAGGCTATAGTACACATATTATTATTATTATTATTATTATTATTATTATATTATTATTATTATTTTCACCATGAAGCTCAAAACCCAAGGCATAAGTTAAAGTCTAAATACAATAACACTGA